>NC_143176.1:18858787-19161818 GCF_047325235.1 Durio zibethinus
ATTTTAGAAGTACTACATTATTAACGTATGAAATGTAATTAATCATAGAAAATAATATTTTTTAATATAAAAAATATAATATTTGTTGAAAATACAAAAAAAAAATATTTTTTAAAATTCAACAACAACAATACTTCTAAGATAAAAAAAATATATATATAGTATTTATTAAAAACATGAAAAAAAATTATTTTTTAGAATTTAATAAAAACAATGTTTATAAGATAAAAAAACATAATCTTTGTTGAAAAAATAATGTTTATAAGATAAAAGACAATCTTTGTTTAAACAACAATGTTTCTCATATGAAAACATAATTTTTATTAAAAAGATAATATTTTTAAGATAAAAATATAATTTTGTTAAAAATATAAAAATATATGTTTTTTAGAATTTAATACATATGACGTTTCTTAAATACAAAATGCAATGTTTGTTGAAAACATGAAAAAGAATATTTTTTATAATTCAATAGAGACAATGTTTTTAAGATAAAAAAAACAAAGTTTTTATTGAAAAGATGATATTTCAATATTATGAATGTCACATGTTATCAAAGATAATATAATAAAAGATTTTATTAAGTAATATTACATTCCTATGAATCAAATATAAAAATTTTACATTCTTTAAATTAACAAAAACCTAAAAATTATGCATTCTCTTTTAATATCACTTTATCTTAAAATCATTTTTCTTTCCAAAATTTAAAAATCCTCGAACCAAACACCCTTTTAAAATATTTTTTTGTCTAATTAAATTCTTAATGTTTTTATTGTTATCTAATTATAAGCCTTTAAAGTACTATTATTATTTAATTAAATCCTTATTTGTTTAATGGATTTTAGATATTTTTATACAAAATAAGGGTTTGATTAAACAAAAATAATCTTTTAAAATTTAATTGGGCACAATAGAAGGATGAGAGTTTATTTAAGAAATTTAAAAAAAAGTATAAGAGTTTTTCTTAATATTTTAGCCTATTTATTTATATATTATTAATGCCAAAAATATGAGAAAAAAACTTAAATTCCATTTGTTTTGAAAAAATATTTTCAAAAAATAATTTTTATATTTTTTTATATTTGTTTGATAAAAAGTTTAAAATAGAGTAGAACAAAATTTAAGTTCAATAACAAAATTATATATGGACTCATAATATAACAATAAAATTGACTTAAATCCCAAAATATCTTTTGTTTTTAGTTTTATGATCGAGAAAAGAAGTAAAATAATTTCATGGTTTTTACCAAATAAATTTATTTTTTTGGTTAATGTTACAAATGATTTATAAATTATAATAAAAAATTTTAATATGACACATTAGTTATCAATTTTTTTATTATAATATTTAAATTATAAATTTATTAATTAAAATGATATTTAAAGTTATTTTAGACCTATTCTGTTTAACTCCAACCGGCCTAAAGCCTATATCAACAAAACCCAGCCCGTACACATATAAGGGCTGGAAAATTCCAAACCAAAGCGCTTGAGAGCCGGTAGATTCCCATTCAATCAAACGGCCAAAATTCGATTTCAGAAATTGGACCGTTGAAGAGAAGCGTGCCTTCCTTTTAACATCGCTTCAAATGGGAACTAGCCTACTTGAAAAAAATAATTAACAACTCATTTTCAGTAGTAACACGGAAAAATCCATTCAACAACAAAGGGAAAAGAGCAGAGACCAAGAACTTTTGCAGTGAGGAAAAGAAATATAGGGTGGCGACTAGGAACCCAGAAGGGGAGACGCGTGGAAGCCGTCTCCTGGTGTTTCTTTCATCATTTTTTGCCAGCATTGGTGGAGTTTTAGGCCAGGTTGTAGAACAAGAAGAAGAACCAGAGATGGCGTCTGAAGCTATTGTTCCTCAGCAGAAAAATAATGGTTGGTTTTTTTTTTTTTTTTAACTGGCTCTTGATTCTTTCTGTGTTTTGATATTTGTGTTCGTTTCCTTCGAACTTCGAAATTTTTGCACTGATCTTGGATTCTTGGAGGGGTTATCCTTGATTGCTAGTTCTTTTGTTTGATTCTGATGCTATTTCTTTTGGTTTCCGGGATTTTTTGGTTGAATCAGGTCCAGGATTTTCAGGATTTGAACTAGTTAAATCACTAGTATTATCTTTAATTTTTGAATGATCTTCTGAGGCTTTTGTAGTTCAATTTCCGGACTTCCTTTTATTAAATTTAGAATTGTTTGATTAGTTTCTTGAGGCTCTATTTGGTTCACGGAAATTTTGAAGGAAAAGAAAATATCAAGGAAAATTAGGAAAAAAGGGAAAGAAATCCTGTTTGGTCATTGGTGATGCATGGGAAATAGGATGGACAACATTTTTTATGTTTATTTCTTATCTAAAACATAAGAAACAGAAAACTAGTAAAAACATAAAATCAGCGATAAGGTTTATTGGGAAAATTAATTTCTTTTATATTCTTGGTTTTTGGGGTTTTCTTTTTTGTTATGCTGGATACTGAGTTTGTCCTTTTTCTGAGTTTTTTCCACAATCAGTATTAGTATATATGTAATGAGCTTTTCTTTTCCTCCCTTTGATATTTGATATTTCGTTTTTTCCTTTTGAATAACTGCCAGAACCAATATGTTTCTTTTCCAGGCCCCAGATATACTTTTCCGGAAATCTGACTTCTTTCTTTCACTTTCTTTTTTCAGAAGTAAAGCCGAAAAATATAATAGCAGATGGAAGGAATCGAAGAGTTCTTCAAGACATTGGCAATTTTGTCAAAGAACGAGGAGCACAAGGAAAGGTAGTTCCATAAACATAAAAGTTTCATTTTTCCTTTTCCTCACTTTTAATTATACATACTCATAGTTGCAAATATTACAAAATCACCTATTGCTCTTGGTTTGCTTGTAGAAACCAATTACTAAAGGAGTTGCTAATGTCGCACAATCTGTGAAAGGAGGTGGTGGTGCAGTGACGAAGGAGGTGGCAACCCAAAGAAAGGTAGTTGACAAGGTTGACAAAGACAAACCAAAACCTGAGACCCTGATCGTGATGAGCTCTGATGAAAAAACTAGGAAAACTGGACATGTTAGCAGGAGAGAAGGATCTTCAAGGAAGGAAGTCAAAACCCTCACTTCAATCCTCTCTGCTCGACGCAAGGTAATATACATAGATATATCGAGTGAAGAATTGATTGCATTTTTGTTTTTATCGTGTTTTTTACTGTTTGTGAATTAATTGATTTCACTTAGGCTGCTTGTGGTCTTACCAATAAGCCTAAAGATTCGATTGAGGACATTGATGGAGCTGATGTTGGTAATGAGTTGGCTGTTGCTGAATATGTGGATGATATCTACAAATTCTACAAGTTCTCAGAAGTTAATAATTTTTCACTTTCACTAATGATTTTTTTTCTTCTATATATTTCATATTGCTAACATCATAAGTCTTCTGATGCAGGACGAGGGTCAGGCACGTGACTATATGGATTTGCAGCCAGATATTAATGCAAAGATGAGATCAATCCTTGTAGATTGGTTGATTGAAGTCCATTGCAAATTCGATCTTATGCCAGAAACACTTTATCTTACCATGAATATTGTTGATCGATTCCTTTCGGTGAAGGTTGTACCAAGAAAGGAACTTCAGTTGGTGGGTATTAGTGCAATGCTCATAGCATGCAAGTATGAAGAGATTTGGGCACCAAAGGTACTTTATGTATGCATTTGTACAACTGGGTTCTGCTTCTCTTGATTTTGTTATTGTTTCTCTTACTTTGCCTTCTGGTTTTCAATTTTTCAGGTCAATGACTTTGTTTTCATATCAGACAATGCTTATGCTAGAGAGCAGGTCTTGGTAATGGAGAAAGCAATCTTGGATAAGTTAGAATGGTACCTAACAGTTCCTACAGCATATGTCTTCCTCGTTCGGTTCATCAAAGCCTCTATTCTATCTGATGATAAGGTAGAATTTTGTCTAGCGGCTCACTATCCTTTTAGAAATTTTCCATTATAGGTTAATGTGATTGATTTTGGTGATAATGCAGATGGAGGATCTGGTGTTTTTCCTTGCTGAGCTTGGTCTGATGCAATACCCAACCGTAGTTTTGTACTGTCCTTCCATGTTAGCTGCTGCTGCAGTGTATGCTGCAAGATGCACCCTTGACAAGAGCCCTCATTGGAGTGAAACTCTGAAGCATCATACAGGCTACACTGAAGACCAGCTCACGTACTCTCTCCTTTCCCATTTTTCCTTTCATTTAATTTTCCAATTTCGATCAATGTGAACATCTCCTGATAAAATAACAAATTTGATATGTTCTTTCCTGGTAAGCTGTAACAGGAATTGTGCAAAACTCTTGGTCAAATTTCACTCCACAGCTGCAGAAAGCAAGCTCAAGGCAATACATCGGAAATTCTCAAGTCCAGATCGCAGTGCCGTGGCTCTCCTGTCCCCAGCAAAAAGCCTTTTGCCAAATCATGGAGAGTTATTCTGAATTTCAGATGATTTGTGTTTCTCAATGCTCTTGTGTTCTTCTATATTTGGATAGGGTGATCATGTTTCTGTTATGGTCTGGTAGTTTGTACATTTTGTCCTTTGACTATTACCAGGAATTTGATATAACAATGTGATTTTTTTATTTTTTTTTTGTAAAGAATGATGCTTAGTTGCATTTTGTACTAACTAATTTGCTATTGTTATTGTTCAAACTAACTGGCAACTCTCTTGCAAAGGGTCATGATTTTTTATCACAAGATGTTATAGAGAACACTGATTTTGACATGGAAAATATGAATCTTTGTTCTTTTGTCTATCTTCTGAAACACACAGCATCACATCTCACCAATATCTCTGGCCCAAAGAGATATAAGAATTATTGAAGCAATCTGTGAGATATGCCGTTTATTTTTTCCAAGGTTATGCAGCATTACAAGGTTTTTGACATCTTTGGAAAACAAACAAGAAATGTATATGAAAATATGAAAGAGCGGATCTCCATTGTCTCTAATTAGCTTAGCTAGTGCTAATATCCGCTGCTTCGTCCACCTTGACCTTGGGTTTGCAACATTCCTTTATATCATGTGCCTCAGTCTCAATCTTCCTTCTGTGGCAGCCGCCATCCTTACCAAGTTCTAACCTCCGCTCCAAAAATTCTGTATTCTCCTTCCAAACCTCTCCATTAGAATAAACCTCCTTCTTCCATATTGGAACAGATGCCTTTAACTCATCAATCAAAAACTTACAAGCATCTAGGGCATCAGCACGATGAATAGCTGATACTGCAATGAAGACGCTCGTTTCTCCTACCGGAACTGTACCTAGACGGTGGGCAACTGCAATAGAATGGAGATCCCAGGATGATCTAGCAGAGGAACAGATGGACTTTAGGTTTCGAATTGCCATTGGTACATATGCTTCATATCTTAGCTCCACTACTGTTTTGCCTTCAAAAGTGTCGCGTGTTGTGCCTGAAAATGTTGCTATGGCACCCGCTTGAGGGGCACTGACGTAGTGTATATATTTGGCAAGGTCAATCTGTTTGTTCTCATCTATGATTTCAACAAGAATTTTCTCCTCAGAATTCATCTCTCTTTTTGAAGCTTTGTGGCTATCCTGTGGCTTGACTGGTTAACTGCTAACTTGAATCTAACATAAATCTTTGTTCTGTGCAGAAATCATGGGAGTGCCGACAGTGGTTGCAGCCTAGACACCAAAACAATGTAATGTGAACCACAATGAATTCTACCAAACCAAGAAGGAAAAATAATCAATTAACCAAGAAGGAAAAATAATCAATTAGCAGACTCATAACCAAACTAACATAACCAACTAAACCGAAAAAGAAATAAGATTGTCACATTGGTTTGCAACAATAGTGCCATCATGTTGTATGTCATTTTGAAAACAGGAGAAATATATTTTACTGCTCATTTTCAAAAAGCTTTGCTGATATGTGAGAAACCCTATTTATACCAAGGATACAAGAAAATTTTGATTTTACTGATTGTGCTCTTTCATTTTTAGCCCTTTCAATTTTAGTTTCCAGAGCAATAACTGAACTTTGTCACATTGATTCTGGCAGCTTAAAGGGTAATGATAATTCTGTGATAATAACAATAATCAGATGGATTGCAAATTCAAATCAGACCATAGCAAAAGGAAAAAAAGAAAGTAAATAATGTCTTACATGGGAAAAGTATGGAAGTAGTGGGATCCATAAAAAATTAAGACAATAATTCAGCAAAATTGCCTTAGTAATTAAACATTATCCTAATGGTCAACACAATTCATTCATTGCAAAAGCATTAATCTAACAAGAATTACATCAAATCCCTGGAAAAATAAAATCAAACAGTGGTACACATTCAGGTCGAACGTAACTCAAATTAGGGGAATTAACTCAAGTAATTATTTCAAAAAAGAAAAAAAAATCCAAATAAACACATCAAACAATGGAAATTCAGTTCCAGCCATGTCACAAAGGCAGAATAGAGAATATCAAGAATTAAAACGAAATAAAAAGAAAAGTCGGAAACATAAGTTTACCTTCAAAAGGAAAGGGTATGAAGCGGGGGAAGATTCGTGTTTTGAGATGCGTGAAAAGATAAGAGACAGAGGAAGGGAGAGAGAGCCAAAAAAAAAAACCGAAAGCCACCCAAACCACCCCCACCTAGGAAGGGAAAACCACCGCTAAAATACTTAACTTTACCGATGTAGTTCGGAATTTTTACTGTTTTGAAGGCTTGAACTCTGAAGGCAAAAGGCAAAGGAAAGCATATTAAACGGGAACCTTCTGCGGTAGACTCTCGATTGTGCGGTTCTGATGAACTGGAAAGCAACAAAGACAAAAGATCCTTTCTCCAAAGAGCTCAGCTACCTCAGACAGCTAGAGAACTCAATAAAATATTAATAAAATTGTCTACAATTTTTAGGAGGTTTGGTGAAGAGAAATTTTAGATTATTGACTGAAATCCTTTTTTTTTTATTATTATTATTATTATTTGATTATTTAATTGAGTCCAAGATATTTAATTCATAGAGGATTCTAAGATTTTTAGTGTAAAACACGAAGGTGATAGGCCGAACTCTTCTCTCTCTAAAATTTTTTAAGATTTTACGAGGAGTGTAAAATTTGTCCTATTTTTAATATTAATAATAATTTTTTACGATTTATTTTACTTTTAAAAATTAATGTAATTACATAATAAATCAAAACTCATTTTGATGTCTAAAGTTACAATTTTAGCTACACGTTTGGGCAAAGTTACATTTTTTTATCAAATTATCATGTATATTTAAATTTTTATAATTATGTATATTTGAATTTTTATAAATTTAAATATTTATTTTTAATTGATAAAGTTTCATAAAAATAATTTTTAAATTATAAACATAGTTAAGAGATATATAAAAAAATCTTAATAAATCAATTATTTTCATTTACACAAAGTTATTATGTTAAAAATATAAAAATATATTATAATATATTATAAAAAATAATTATAATAAAAACAATGTTTTAAAAGAAAAACGCAGTAAATTGTTTCAAAATTAAGATTTTGAATTTTTTTGTAGTTTTAGATTCATTACGTTTTTCACATCTAAAATGTAATTGATTGTAAAATATAATAATAAAATAAATTTTATATTTTCAATATCAACAACTTTTTTAATATGAAAACATAATAAATGATAAATTATAATTTTTTTTATATAAAAACATAATTTTTGTTGATAGAGTCAGTATAATATAATATTTATTTTACTTTTAACTACGTTTTATATGTAAAAAAACGTACTAATTGATAAAACAAAATTTTGATTTATATTTTTTTATATTAATGATTACGTTTTTTATTATAGAAACGTAATCTTTGATATATCGTAGTAATTAATTATTTGAAATTGATAATATTTTTAAGATAAAAAATATAACCTTTTATTAAAAACATGATAAAATTTTTTTTTATAATTTAATAAAGACAATGCAATTTTTGTTGAAAAGTCAACGTTTTTAAGATAAAAATATAATTTTTATTGAAAATGTAAAAAAAATATTTTTAAAAAATATATATTTTTGAATTAATAATTGTAAAATTTTGATCAACATGCATATTATTTTAATTAATATTTTTTGTCTAATAAATTTAATAACATTTTAAGAAAGTTATGTGTTATAACGTCTAGATCCGGGGATCTATCGTTAGACATTGACTTAAGGGAGTCGCCACCAATCTTTTTTATTTAGGTGCGATTGGCCACCTAAGGAATCTGTCCTTTCAGGGAGCGCTTAAGTTTAAGGGCCCTTAAAAGAATAGGTTCAGGTCTGCTAACTAGAACAGGGTTTGAGAGTTCGGTTACGTGTGAGAAAAGTTATAGCACCTTCACAACGCCCATCAAAAGATGGTACCAGCTTAAATTTATATTATCCAAAAGCCTTAAAATTTTATCAAGTAATTAATTATTGAAAATTTTTCTCAATTGACTCTAATACTTTTAGCAAAAAATTGAGAAAATTCTCTCACCTCAAGAGTATGCAAGAAAAACTACTGTTTAACTTGCAGAAGCTCCGTCGTCGGATTGTTTAAAGAAAAAATAAAAATAAAAAATAAAAATAAAAAGGAAGAAAAGAATGATTGTTCTTGTGCAGGGAAAATTGATACTTTCAACTTTTTCCTAAAAATATTTTTTGGAAATTTATTTCTAAGGAAAATTGATACTTTCAATTTTTTCCTAAAAATATTTTTTGGAAATTTTGATTTTCAAGGAAAATTGATACTTTCAACTTTTCCCTAAAATTTTTTTTT
The DNA here is from genome assembly GCF_047325235.1 of Durio zibethinus. NCBI lineage: Eukaryota > Viridiplantae > Streptophyta > Magnoliopsida > Malvales > Malvaceae > Durio > Durio zibethinus. The sequence goes on from NC_143176.1 coordinate 18,867,556, forward strand.
TGAAAATTTATTTTTAAGGAAAATTGATACTTTCAACTTTTTCCTAAAAATATTTTTTTGGAAATTTTGATTTTCAAGGAAAATTGATACTTTCAACTTTTCCCTAAAAATATTTTTTTTTGGAAATTTTGATTTTTATTTAAAGAAAATAGAATAATAAAAAAATAAATAAAAATAAAAAATAGAGAAAAGTAAAACAAAAATAAAAATAAAATAAAGATAAAAAGAATATTAAATAAACCTAATCTAATAAATAAAATAAACAAATAAACAAATAAATAAAAATAAATAAAAAACCTGGAGCGGCTCGAATCGCGACTTAGCTCAGCTCGGCTCAAGGAAGAAAAAACGGCTCGGAGAAGCGGCTCGGGAGCTCGGCTCCACTCGGCTTGGCTCGGAGGGGGGAAGGCACGCGCGGGTCAGGAAGCGAGTCGAAGCTCGGGTCGGGTCGGATCTCGGCAAAACGCGCGAATCATCTGGGTTACTTAAGGCCAAAACGACGTCGTTTTGAGAGGGTATAAAAGACACTTTCCTCTATTTTTCGACAGAACGCTCCTCCCCTCTCTCTCTCTTCTTCTTTTTTTTCTCTCCCTTCTCTCTAAAAGCTGAAGAACACCGGTGAAATTTTCGTCAGATTCTGGAAAATGTCACCGGAATCTGGAAATTTCACCGGAGGTTCGCCGAAAGTTGGTCGAAAAATCATCGGTTTCTTGGATTCTTCGTCGAAAACTGGGCAGGTCGCCGAAAACTTCAAGGATGGCCAAAATTTCGGCCGAAAAATTCAAACTTCGTTGAAAAATTCAACCGAAATCTGGAATTTTCCAGAAATTCCCAGAAAAAAAATTTTGAAAAATTCCCAAAAAATTTCTAATGATTCCTAAAACTTTCCTAAACCTTTTCTTAGCCTTCTATACTCTTCTCTACGCCTTTTTCTCTCAAATCAGTAGCTCTGGCTCACTATTTTCTTCTCTGTGTTCTTCATCTGTTCCAGGAAGGTCCCTTTTATAGAGATTGATCAGGAGTTTTGATCAATCCCAATTTCTTTTTGGACGTGGATTCAATCTTTGAATCCAATCTAGACTCTTCTGATTGAATCCGCATTCCCAGTAGGATTCTTCAGCTTCAATCTCAACCTTCCAAAAAAGGAAAAAAATAATAATAATAATCGGATAATAAAAAAAATAGATAAATGAATAAAATAAAATTGACAGATAATTAAAAATAAATAAATAAATAAAATAAAATAAGATAAATCCAAAAATATATTACAATAATAATAATAATAATAATAATAATAATAATATAATAATAATAATAATAAATATATCTATATAAATAAAATACATATAAATCTATTCTAAATAAAAAAATAAATAAATACAGATATACATATATTAATACATAATAATAATAATAAAATACATAAAATACAGAAGAAAGAAAAAAAATAATACCAGATAGAAATTGAAATGGTTTTACCCATTTGGGCCAGGCCCAATTGATCTGGGCTTGGACCCAATTGGGTGTCTACAGCTGCCCCTCTTTGCACATTTTCTGTGAAACAGAAATTGTGCATAGACGTAGACACCCAATCAAGACTCAACTCAACATTGTCATTTTTTATTTTTTTCTTTGTTTTTTTTTCGTGTTTTTTTTGTTTTTTTTGTGTTTTTTTTTTTTTTTTGTTTTTTTTTTTACCAAAGCTCCTCTGAACAGAAGCTCAACGACTTTGAAAAACATAAATTGCTCCTCTAAACAGAGGCACCACGACTTTTGAAAATAAACTGCTCCTCTAAACAGAGGCACCACGACTTTGAAAAGTAAATTGCTCCTCTAAACAGAGGCACCATGACTTTTGAAAAAGTAAATTGCTCCTCTAAACAGAGGCACCACGACTTTGAAAAAGTAAATTGCTCTTCTAAACAGAGGCACCACGACTTTGGAAAAGTAAATTGCTCCTCTAAACAGAGGTACCACGACTTTTGAAAGATAAATTGCTCCTCTAAATAGAGGCACCATGACTTTGAAAGTAAATTGCTCCTCTAAACAGAGGTACCACGACTTTTGGAAAGTAAATTGCTCCTTGACAATCATGTCCAAAGGAGTTGAAAGTTGTGTTTGAAGGAGTTTCAGGAGATTATGCCCAAAGGTCTTATAAATCAATCCTGATACCACAAGACATCCTATTTCAAGGATTAGGAACTTACCTGACAAGCTTTTTCTTTTTCAATTCTGTAAAATATCTTCATATCTGTCTTCTCTATGTGGGATGTTGGAACACCCCTGCTTCTTAAATTTATACACTATACTTTCCTGAAAGTAGTGTATGCTGTACAAATGCATATGTATTTCAATGCATGCTATGCAAATGTTGGCCAATTAATTCCTGTTCAATGTATGGTACTCAAATTTCTCAAGCTCTTTTCTTAGGCATCAAGCCCTTTGATTCTTCAGAGATCCAATTACACTGCTTTTCTAAGATTGAACTAATGTAGCTCTCAATTGTCTTTTTCACTCACATTCTTCTTTGTTCAGTTTCTCAATACTTTGGAATAAGCTTCATCAATCAATCATCACTTGACCATCACTCAATGAATTTCTCCGCACTAACAAATTTTAAAACAAGTTTCATCCACCATCACTAGGTCATTATTCATAGGTGTCTCAGCACTTACCGTTCCAAAACAGACTTTGTCCACTAATTGTTCTCATCATTCAATCATAACTTGCAAGTCATATATACCAATTCATCATTGTACTCATCACTTGGTTATATCAGTTTTCAAGATTTGCCCCATTATATTCTTCATTTGTTCACATCATATATCTTTTCAAATCATCTCTTTTAGGTTTCTACCATTTCTTCATTTTGTTACCACCATCATCTTATATTTTTTTTCAAATGAATACAAGACTCTTTTAAACACATATTCATTCATTCATTATCATTTCAAATCCTGAAAAATACAATGCAATCAAGCATTTTCTCAATTCATTCTAGGGGTGAAACAATAAGAGAACACAAGGTAAATTATGGTAAAGATAATCAATGAAGATCTATTTTGGTACAAAACAAATGGGAAACGAAATAAATTGGATACATGTCATTGGGATGAATGGTAAGTCCAAATGATGAATATTCAGACAATTCTCAACATTAATCTATGATTCTTTTTCAAAAACTCATTCCATTTACTGTTGAAGTCATTTTGAGCTTGGCGAACTCTGCCCCAATCTTTGAGGGATCTTTAGATGTCTTTGATCTTCCATTCATATTCTTCCTGTAACAAAAAATCTTTTCCCAAATTCAATGTCTTAACCAGGAGCTGAACATCTCGATTCTGCCTTTATCACTCTTGATTTATTCCATGTAATGTAAAGATCTTTTTATGTTGTTATTCATTCATCAATCATTATTTCAAACTCAAAAAGTGAGAATGCATTTGCACATTTCTTCCATGATGGGGTATTAAGAAGAAAGGGATATGAATGGTAGGGAAACAAGTCATCAGAAAAAGGCACAAAGAATGAAATAAAATGTTTCTTTATTAGCAAAATATTGGTAAACTTCGGCCAAGAAAGAATTACAAGGATAGGTATGGAGACAAAGCCCAAAATGAACAATCAGATAATCATGATAACACATCTCAAAGTCTTTTCTGAGACCCAACCCTCTGATGTATTTAACAACTTGGAACTCTTTCGAATTTGCTAGCCTCCATATCAGTCGACTTTCAAATTCGATGTTGTATTCTCCTTATCTAAGCCGCCTTTTCAGGTTTTCAACTTAGACAAACCCCCCTATGACTCAAACCGCCCTTTTAGGGTTTTCGCCTTGAGTCCTCCTTTTTCACTTTTTTTTTTCATTTTTCATTTTTTCATTTTTTTTATTTTTTCATTTTTTCATTTTTTTATTTTTTCTATTTTTCATTTTTTATTTTTTTATTTTTTTCATTTTTTCTTTTCATTTTTTTTTCATTTTTCAAGCATAATACTTCTTCACAGCATCAGAATTTATAAAATGGGATAAGTCATTTCCATCCATCTCAGTCAGTATCAACGCTCCACCCGAAAAAGCTCGTTTCACCACATACGGCCCTTCCCAATTCGGAGTCCATTTTTCTCTACTATCGTGCTGGATTGAGAGAATTTTTTTCAAAACCAACTCTCCTTCTCGAAAGCAGCGGGGTCGAATCTTCTTATCGTGAGCCCTCATCATTCTTCTTTGATACAGCTGACCATGGCACAATGCAGTCAATCTCTTTTCTTCTATGAAATTTAACTGCTCATAACGTTTACGAATCCACTCGATTTCTTCTAACTCGACTTCTTTTAAGACTCTCAAAGAGGGGATCTCTACTTCCACTGATAGTACAACCTCCATCCCATAAACCAAAAAAAACGAGGTTACCCCGGTAGAGGTGCCAACTGACGTTCGATATGCATGCAATGCGAATGGTAACTTCTCATACCAATCTTTGTAAGTCTCGATCATTTTCTCCAAAATTTTTTTTATGTTCTTATTGGCTGCTTCAACTGCCTCATTCATTTTCGAACGGTATGGTGCCGAGTTATGATGCTTGATTTTATATTGAGCACATATTTCTTGCATCATCTTACTATTTAGATTATTGGCATTGTCTGAAATGATTTTTTTCGGAAGTTCATATCTACAGATGATCTCTTTTTTTATGAACTTACAAACCACAGAGTGTGTCACATTTGCATATGATGCTGCTTCTACCCATTTTGTGAAGTAATCTATCATCATAAAAATGAATATGTGCCTATTAGAAGCCTTTGGGGTAATTGGACCAATGACATCCATGCCCCACATTGAAAACGGCCATGGTGGTGCCATAACATGTAAAACAGATGGCGGAGCATGAATCTTATCAACATATATCTGGCATTTATGGCATTTACGAGCATAATCAATGCAATCATTCTCCATCGTCAACCAGTAATATCCTGCCCTCATGATCTGTCTTGTCATCATATGTCCACTAGTATGTGCCCCACATATTCCATCATGCACCTCTTTAATGATTTTTTTTCGCTTCAGTCTCATTTACGCACTTCAATAATACTTGGTCCTTGCTTCTTTTGTACAGGACATCCCCATCCATAAAAAAGCTCATAGCCAATCTTCGAATGACCCTTTTATCATTTTTTGTTGCATGAACTAGATACTGCTGATCCTTGACATACTGTAAGATATCATAATACTAGGGCTTTCTATCTTCTTCCCCCTCTACATTAGAATAATACGCTGGTATATTTTTAACATCTAACTTGATAGGCTGAATGTCGATATTATCATTAATTCGAATTATTACAGCCAGAGTAGCCAATGCATCAGCAATCACATTCTCTTCTCAAGGTAAGTGATCGAACTGGACATCTTCAAATTGTTTCGTCAGCTCTAAAATGTACTTATGATATGGAACGAGTTTTGAATCTCTCGTCTCACATTCTCTTTTTAATTGATATATGACTAGAGCTGAGTTTCCGAACACTTTTAACACCTTCACTCCTCTATCCATAACAGCTTGTAAACCCATGACACATGCCTCATACTCAGCGATGTTATTTGTGCAATTGAAATTTAACCTCGCTGTTACAGGGTAGTATTGTTCTTCCGGAGAAATCAGAATTGCCCCAATTTCATGTCTCAAGGCATTAGCAGCTCCATCAAAGTACATTCTCCAACATTTATGCTCCCCTTCCTCCAATTGAGAAATAGTCATTAAGTCTTCATCAGGGAATTCTAGCTTTATCGGCTTATACTTTTTAGTAGCACGATCTGCAAGAAATTCTTTTATTGCTTTTTGGCTCACATATATGATATCGTATTCCGAGAGCATTACTTGCCATCTAGCGATTCTCCCAGACAAAGAAGGCTTCTTGAAGATATACTTAATGGGATCCAGTTTCGCTATGAGCCATGTCGTATGGTAGAGCATATACTGTCTGAGTCTTTTGACGGTCCACGCTAATGCACAACACATTTTCTCCAATGAAGAATACTTGGATTCATACTCCGTGAACTTTTTACTCAGATAGTAAATAGCTCTTTCCTTTCGACTAGCCTCGTCTTGCTACCCTAGCACACATCCCATCGAATTTTCACATACAGTTAAGTATAAGATTAAAGGTTTCCTTGGAACAGGTGGTACCAATACTGGAAAGTTTGATAAATATTACTTAATTTTATTAAACGCCTCTTGACATTCTTCATTCTATTTCCCAGGATTATCTTTACAGAGAAGCTTAAAGATGGGATCACATTTGTAGGTAAGCTGAGAGATGAACCGAGAAATGTAGTTCAATCTCCCCAAAAAACCTCGAACTTCTTTTGGTGTGCTAAAAGGTGACAAATTCTGAATGGCCCATATTTTATTGGGATCGACTTCAATTCCTCTTTCACTGACTACGAAGCCTAACAACTTCCCTGACTTTACCCCAAAGGTGCACTTGGCTGGGTTTAATTTTAGCTAAAATTTTTTCAACCTCTCAAATAACTTTTTGAGGCTGGTGACATGATCTTTATCCCCACAAGACTTTGCAATCATATCATCTACATACACTTCAATCTCTTTATGCATCATGTCATGAAAGAGTGTTATCATGGCCCTTTGATATGTTGCCCTAACATTCTTTAACCCAAAAGGCATGACTTTGTAGCAGAAAGTTCCCCACATGGTCATAAAAGTAGTCTTCTCCATATCATCTGCAGCCATCTTTATCTGATTATACCCCGAGAAACCATCCATAAAAGAGAAAATCGAATGCTTAGCCGTGTTATCTACTAGTGTGTCAATATGAGGCAAAGAAAAGTTATCCTTTGGGCTAGCCTTATTCAAGTCCCGATAGTCCACACACATTCATACTTTTCCATCTTTTTTAGGAACTGGGACTATATTGGCTACCCATTCTGGGTACTTAGCCACTTGTAGAAAACCTGCATCAAATTGTTTCTTCACCTCCTCTTTAATCTTTAATAGCATTTCGGGCTTCATCCGTCTCAGTTTCTATTGAATTGGCTTACATTCTGGCTTTAAAGGCAATCTGTGCTCCACTATCTCTGTGCTCAGCCCTGGCATATCCTGATAAGACCAAGTGAATATATCTATAAATTCTTGAAGTAGGTCTGCCAATCGTTGCCTATCTCTCGACGAAAGTGAAGTACCTATTCTGACCTCTTTCTTATTTTTTTCATCTCCCAGATTCACTAAGTCCACTACCTCTTGATGAGGCTCAATTGGCTTATTTTCTTACTCAATCGTCCTCATTAGGTCCAGAGGCATAATCTTTATTGTCAAGTTCATCAGTATTAATCGAATTCTCAAAGCTAACCTCTTGATTGTTATCATGATTATCTTCATGTTCATTTAAAGACCTGAAATTGAATGAAATGGGATATGTTGGCAAGATGTGCTTGGAAAGATGGAAATAATGAAGGCATAAGAAGAAATGAATGAAAATGCATCCTTTCTATTTTTTATTAAAAATAATAAATGATGAATGGCCCAAACAAAAAAAGATCACCCCATAGCCTTGGGCAAAAGCTATTGAGATGTTACAATTACATTATGTCAAAATCAAAAGTCAAAAGCATTTTGATGGCACTCCAATTGTTCAGCTCATAATCTGGTGGACAAAGGTGAACCCACTCCTCTTGATTAACCCTTCACTTCATCTTCAACAGCATTAATGGCTAACTGGGCAAAATCATCTTCCACACTTTTCCTTGCATCTGGGTTCATGAATCCTCCAGGTCTGAAGGTTTCATACAAGTGTGGGATAAACATCAGTCTTGCTGTCTTTCTTGATGGCCTTCTTTTGACTTCCCACTCTGCCATCTCATAGCCTAGGCCTGCCCTGTCGTTATTGTCCACTATTGTTTGAGGTTCTTTAATTCCCTATAAATTTTTGCCTAGCCCAAGTCCTGGACACCAACCTTTGTTGATGACTTGGCTCACCACTATCTTTGAAAAAGGTTGACTTTGAGATCCTTTTCCTACGGAATTGACCAACTCAAAAGATCGATAGGAGCATTCCAATGCTTCTTCGACGGCCTCTACATATGGAGTGTTCAATGTTTGGGTCACTAGCATATCTTCTTCCCTAACTACCACTACTAATTGACCTTCCACATTGAACTTGATCTTCTAATGCAAAGTAGAAGGCACAGCTCCTGCCATGTGAATCCATGACCTTCCTAACAGACAGCTGTAGGATGGAGAGATATCCATCACTTAAAATTTTATATTGAAGGTGCATGGCCTAATTTGTAAAGGCATCTCAATATCCCCCAGGATTTCTTTTCTGGTTCCATCAAAGGCTCTTACAATCATCTGACTGTCCTTCATATGAGAGTAATCAATGGGTAACCTTGCCAAAGTTGACATAGGCATGACATTGATGGCAGAACCATTATCAATAAGGACTTTGGCTATGATATGGCTCTTGCACTTAACTGTGATATGCAGAGCTTTGGTATTTTTTTCCCTCCAAAGGAATCTCATCATCACTGAATGAAATGTGATTTGGCATAACTAGATTTCCAGTCAAGTGGTTCACATATTCGACAGACACGTTATGTGCCACGTATGCCTGATTCAACACTTTCAGCAAGGTATTTCGGTATGGCTCTAAGTTCAGCAACAGCGATAATAATGAGATTCGAGCTGGCATTTTATTCAACTGTTCCACAACTGAATACTCACTATGTTTTACCAGCTTCAGGAATTCATAAACTTCTCTTTTTGATATTGGCTTTGGTTGATCTTCTTCAGGCTCTATCTCTGAATTATTTCATTTTTCCCCTTCTTTAGCCTTCTCTCTTCTAGCCCTCTCTAGCATTTCTGGGGTGTAACATCTTTCACTTCGAGTAATGCCTCCTACATCAGTAATATTAGAAGCATCGGCCTTGGAGACCTCTTTTTTTTATCCCTGAACTACAGTGTCACAGCCATATCTCCAGGGTACAGCTTTATCATCTTTATATGGGAAAAGAGTTGGGACTTTAAAAGTTACTGGCCTGGGGAGGAGTTTGTCTATGACTGACTTTGGTTTGTTCCCACACTGAATTGTCACTGGTTTAGGAAACAACTTTTCAGGCCTATCAGTCATGCACACCTCAGCATTTTCCAAGCCTTCTTTTTCTTTATAGACCTCTATCTGATATGAATCCAAGAGTTTTTGCACCTCTTGGTGAAATCGCTCACAAGTTTCAATGGAATGGCCTATTGCCCCACTATGATACTTACAACTAGTACCAGCTATATATGCTCCATGATAGCTGTGGGGACTTACCAGTTGTATCATGTCTGCTCTTCGTAAGATATCGAACAGTTGGCCGAGAGGTGTCTTAATATCTGTCACTTCCTTCTTCACATGGCGCTCATGTTCTTCTCCTATAACATTCACATTATGATTTGACAAAAGATTGCCACTAACATTCGGTGCAGTCATCCCTCTAGTATCAAAGCAGATCATCCCATCCTTGATCAACCGTTGCACTTTGTATTTTAGGGTAGTGTAATTTTTGATGGAATGACCAGTAATCCCATAATGGTAGTCACAGTGGGCAGTGGGATTATACCACTTGGGGTAAGGTGGCTTGAGGGGTTTCAATTTACTTGAAGCAATCAGGTGACTGTTGTAGAGCTCCTTATATAATTCCGTATAAGTCATGGGAATAGGGTCAAAAACAGGCTTCTCGCGAGTGGTTTGTTGCTCTCACGAGCCACCAGCAGGGTTAGTTGGGCAATTTTGTGGTCTTGAGGTAGGTTGAATGTTAGGACTATACATGGTATTTTGGGGTTTATGAAAGGTTTGATAGGTTTGGAGGTATGGTGATTGTGTAAATGGTTGGTATGGGTGAAAGGAAGTATTATTTACAACAGGGTGATATGGCTGATATTCTGGTGGCGGGTAGGGTGAATAACCCCTAAGTTGCTGTCTATCAAAGCTCACAGCCTGAGCTTCAGTTTCTTTTTTTTCGGGACTCTTTTGCTATATGTTTCATTTCCTTCTAGCTTACCATTATTGATGGCGCTTTCAATGATTTCTTCCGAGATTACCATATCGGTAAAATTCTTTGTTGCATTCTCTATCATCTTTTCATAATAGAGAGGTTTTAAAGTGCTAACAAATAGCACTATAGTTTTTTTCTCTATCAGAAGAGGCTGTACCTGAGAAGCAATATCTCTCCACCTCTGGGCATACTCTTTAAAGGACTCGTTTGACTTTTTCTCCAAATTCTGCAAAGACAAACGATCTGGGGCCAAATCGATGATATGTCGATATTGACTGATAAAGTCATGTGCCATATCGCTCCAAGAGCGAATGCGAGTCCTGTCCAGCTGAACATACCATCTGGTCGCAGAGCCAGTAAGACTGTCCTGGAAAACATGCATCAAGAGTTCCTCATCATGAGCTGCCATTTTTTTGCAATACATGGTGATGTGGGTTTTGGGGCACTTTGTACCGTCATATTTTTCAAATTTCGATACTTTGAACTTATGGGGGATAACCACATCGGGAACTAGGTAGAGCTCAGCAGCATCAACTGACCCATAAAAGCTAAATCCTTTCACAGCCTTTAGCCTTTGCTCTAGCATGCTAATCTTGAAACTTTCTTCAGCTTCTACTCTCATCTTTTCCTTCTCTTTTTCTTTTAAATCATCTAGATCAAGAATTGGTTCTACTATCTTTTCAGTGAAGATAGGATTTATATAGCTGTTATACTGCCCTGGGTTGAAAGTTGATGGCATTCCAGGATATGTTGGATATGCGAAGTGTTGTGGCGAGACTTCTTGGGCAGACTGAGCTTGAGGTGGGCCAAAACCTGGAGGGTACAAAGGGTCAGCCACTTCTTGCTGGCTTGTACTTCTTTCAACTCTTTTTCCTTTATTCATGTTATTAAGAGCTTCCAGAATCTTGCTTAGCTCACTTTCAATCTTCTTCTGGGCTTTTTCTATCTTTTCAAATCTTTGGGAATTTTCTTACTCCATTTGCCTTGCTTTGAATCTTGTATGGAATCGATGGGCAGGATTTTCACTAGATAGAGCTATCTTGGGACCTTGAGTACCATATCTCAGAATTAGTAAATTTACATGATCATCATATGGTTACTTTGTTAAATGTAATGAATGAGAATGCAATAAATGAAAAATGCATGTATGCAAAGAACATTTGCCTTAAAACGGTATTCAACTAAAAAAATTTCATTTATTCCAAAAAATTTTGATCTACATCGAGTTTATCATCCTAGAATTATAGCCATAAAATTGTTTGATCTGTTCATACTGGGCCTTGACTTCTTCTATGAAGTTCAAGAGATGCTGTCCATGTTCTCCTACTGGAGCCACCACTTGTCTTAATGCCTCTGCCTCTTCCACTATCTCTCTTGCCTTACGCACCCCTTTATGAATTTGGATTGTTAAGTGCTCAATGTATTTCTGCCTCTTTAGGTTCTCTCTTTTACCACACCAGACTTGGTATGATAATTCTCTATGTTCTCTAACCAATGCAGCAATGTGGTCTCCTTGTTCATCCAACTTTTGACTTAGCCCATTCAAATAACTGTTTAACATGTTAATTTTTGCCTGTGCTTCGGTACTTTCTTCTTCCAATTCGGCATACTTTTGCTTCAGTCTTATGTTTTCCTCAGTCAGCTCGACAATGGTTATCTCTTTGGTCCTTTCTCTCACACATAGCCTCTTATGCTCCTGGTGTAACTTTGCTAGATCTTCAGTAGCTGTATCTCGTTCTCTAGCAATCTTATGAACTTTAACTTCATAATTTTTAGCTCTACCTTTCCACTGGGCTTTTTTTTCTTGAAGTTCTTGAATCTCTTTCTTTAACTTGATCTTTTCAAATTCAAATTCTTTTGTTACCAGCTCTAACTCTGATGGTGTTTCTTCAAGTTTTTTTTCTGTTAGTGGTTGAGAGATTTCATAAGTGAATACCATTTCTTGTCTTCTCTTTGTTCTCCAAACCAAGTAACCTGGGGTGACTTTTTCAGTGAATGGTTCAGGACTCACTCTTTGGGGATTTTTCCATGCTTTGATCATTTCATTCATCCTCTGAAATGCTTTAGGCTCACTGTAAGAGAAATCTAACTGATGAAGCCCATAAGTCATAGAAATGAACTGTTCTCCTCCTAATTGCCTCATCACTAGGAGTGGTGTATAATTCGTTACTTTCCATAAACCCAGAAGCGGAACCACTATACTATCCCCACATTGGTATAACATAGGCTCACGATTCATCCATGGGGCTAACCATCTTACCCTGGCACTTTCTAATTTTTGTAAGAAAGTTATCCGTTCTTGTTTAGGCTTCCGCTTTGACCATCCACTTTCACAAAATTCCTTGATTGAAAAATGATTACGGATGTAAATCTTCGAGAAAGCACAATTTCCTTGTTCAAAATGGCTTTTCATCCACACGTACAATAATTGTATACATCCTATGAAGCGCCCTCCATTCTGATGACAATAACTTAAAGATCTGATAGTCTCTGCTAATATCACCGTTGAAGGATTACGGCCATTGATCACACTTTCGAAGAAATCAACCACCGTTATCTCAATATGTCCCAAAACCTTTGGAAAGATTACCAGTCTGCATATAGCCAAGGCAAATATGTCTAACCCCCGTTCTACATTGACGTGTTGCATCAGAAACTCATGAAAGAACTTCTAAAGTAGGCAAACCTGTTCTTGTTTCTTCTTTGTATGAGAATCCATAACTTTTTTGTCTATCCCCATGAGTTGAGCCAGACTTTTACGAAATCCTGACTTATGTTTTTTAACATATATCTTGTCAGGAGTCTTTAGATGCAAACCCAATAAGACCGAATATTCTTCTATAGTGGGAGTCATATCAGCTTCGTTAAAGATGAAACACCTGTATGCAGGATCCCAGAATTATGTTGCAGCTCTAATTAGTTGATCATCAACAGCCACTGCTAGAAGGTGTGCTATATGCCCATGTTTCTGACAAAACTGCTCTTGTCTTGACGGACTCATCTTTTTTCAGATATCAACCAAATCTTCTAAATTGTTCTGTTTGAGGAGGATAGATGTTTCTTGAGGTAAAGTAGACTTATACCCAATTGGCAAGCAATCTCCCATCTTTAGTTGAGTCTTTTCTGAAAGGGCCCTTACTTCATTAGGTGTCCCATAGGGTGCTAATACTGATGAAGAGCAAATTAAGCGTTCATTGGTGTCCATGAAAAAAAAATTGTTGAAGATCATTTTTTCAGGCAAATGTTCTTTATGCAACTTTATGATATGCGCATGAACCAATGCAAAAGAGAAAAAAAAAGGTTAGTATACCCAGAAAAAGAATAAATAACTAAATAAATTTAAACATCACACAAAGTAAAAGGGATGAATCCTATGCTTTTGGTTAATTCTATCAGGGAAGAGTGATGGCTCTATCTATGGGTTAGGCATTCTTAAGGTTCACTATATGTGGTTTTAAGGGTCAAAGTCTAAAGGTCCTCAAATTGTTCCTTACATCCTTGTCCATCACAGACTAGTAAAGCACCCTAATCCTCACCCATTATAGGCTAAAAGCGGAAAAGATTCAATTTGAGTGAGAGTATTTCGCTAGCCACTACGGAGGCATTAGACCTCACGAAAACAATAGGTACTTTACTCCCTCCTAGAGGGACGGAGTTCGGGTGTAGAGCTCATGTTATGCACATGCATATGAATGACATGATTAACAAGGTAAATAAACATGAATGAATAATAACACATATATACAAAAAGGTTCAATTTTATTAGGCTTTTGGATAACACAAATCATTTGCTGGCCTGACTCTCAAAGTCCCCAGCGGAGTCGCCAAGCTGTCATAACGTCTAGATCCGGGGATCTATCACTAGACATTGACTTAAGGGAGTCGCCACCAATCTTTTTTATCTAGGTGCGATTGGCAACCTAAAGAATCTGTCCTTTCAGGGAGCGCCTAAGTTTAAGGGCCCCTAAAAGAATAGGTTCAGGTCTGCTAACCAGAACAGGGTTCGAGAGTTCGGTTATGTGTGAAGAAGGTTATAGCACCCTCACAACGCCCATCAAAAGATGGTACCAGCTTAAATTTGTGTTATCCAAAAGCCTTAAAATTTTACCAAGTAATTAATTATTGAAAATTTTTCTCAATTGACTCTAATACTTTTAGCAGAAAATTGAGAAAATTCCTTCACCTCAAGAGTATGCAAGAAAAACTACTGTTTAACTTGCAGAAGCTCCATCGTCGGATTGTTTAAAGAAAAAATAAAAATAAAAAGGAAGAAAAGCATGATTGTTCTTGTGCAGGGAAAATTGATACTTTCAACTTTTTCCCAAAAATATTTTTTGGAAATTTATTTTTAAGGAAAATTGATACTTTCAACTTTTCCCTAAAAATATTTTTTGGAAATTTTGATTTTCAAGGAAAATTGATACTTTCAACTTTTCCCCAAAAATATTTTTTTGAAAATTTATTTTTAAGGAAAATTGATACTTTCAACTTTTCCCTAAAAATATTTTTTTGAAAATTTTGATTTTCAAGGAAAATTGATACTTTCAACTTTTCCTCAAAAACCCTTTTTTGAAATTTATTTTTTTTAAGGAAAATTGATACTTTCAACTTTTCCCTAAAAATATTTTTTTTTTGGAAATTTTGATTTTTATTTAAAGAAAATAGAATAATAAAAAAATAAATAAAAATAAAAAATAGAGAAAAGTAAAACAAAAATAAAAATAAAATAAAGATAAAAAGAATATTAAATAAACCTAATCAAATAAATAAAAATAAACAAAAAAACAAATAAATGAAAAAAAAAAACTTGGAGCGGCTCGAATCGCGGCTCGGCTCAAGGAAGAAAAAACGGCTCGGAGAAGCGGCTCGGGAGTTCGGCTCGGCTCGGCTTGGCTCGGAGGGGGGAAGGCACGCACGGGTCAGGAAGCGGGTCGACGCTCGGGTCGGGTCGGATCTCGATAAAACGCGCGAATCCTCTGGGTTACTTAAGGCCAAAACGACGTCGTTTTAAGAGGGTATAAAGACACTTCCCTTTGTTTTTCGGCAGAACGCTCCTCCCCTCTCTCTCTCTTCTTCTTTTTTTTCTCTCCCTTCTCTATAAAAGCTGAAGAACACAGGTGGAATTTTCGTCGGATTCTAGAAAATGTCACCGAAACCTGAAAATTTCATCGAAGGTTCGTCGGAAGTTGGCCGGAAGATCACCGGTTTTTGGGATTCTTCGTCGAAAACTGGACAGGTCGCCGAAAACTTCAAGGTTGGCCGGAATTTTGGTCGAAAAATTCAAACTTCGTCAAAAAATTCAACCGGAATCTGGAATTTTCCAGAAATTCCTAGAAAAAAAATTTTTGAAAAATTCTCAAAAATTTTTTAATGATTCCTAGAACTTTCCTAAACCTTTTCTTAGCCTTCTATACTCTTCTCAACGCCTTTTCCTCTCAAATCAGTAGCTCTGGCTCACTGTTTTCTTCTCTGTGTTTTCATCTGTTCCAGGAGGATCCCTTTTATAAGGATTGTTCAGGAGTTTCTGATTAATCTCAATTCCTCTTTGGACGGGGATTCAATCTTTGAATCCAATCTGGACTCTTCTGATTGAATCCTCATTCCCAATAGGATTCTTCAGCTTCAATCTCAACCTTTCAAAAAAGGAAAAAAAATAATAATAATCGAATAATAAAAAAAAATGAGATAAATGAATAAAATAAAATTGACAGATAATTAAAAAAAATAAATAAATAAAATAAAATAAGATAAATCCAAAAATATATTACAAAAATAATAATAATAATATAATAATAATAATAATAAATATATCTATATAAATAAAATACATATAAATCTATTCTAAATAAAAAATAAATAAATACAGATATACATATATTAATACATAATAATAATAAAAAAAATACATAAAATACAGAAGAAAAAAAAATAATAATAAAAATAATACCAGATAGAAATTGAAATGGTTTTACCCATTAGGGCCAGGCCCAATTGATCTGGGCCTGGACCCAATTGGGTGTCTACATTATGTATTAGAGGAAGAGAAGTGGAAATTTTGATTTGTGAATTTAAGTTTAATTTTTTTTATTGGATAAAACAAGAAACATTTTCTTGTTATTAATTTATCAAATAAATTCAATAAAAGTGGAGACATTTTGTTCAAGTTATTTAAGATTATTCGTTGGAATGTAATATTATATTGTTAGAATAAAAAATTAAAAATTTATAATTACTACTTTTAGTAAATCTGAAATTTTGAGAAAAGACTCATATAATAGTATCATTTTCTTTAAGGTTTTATTTGCTTCTACTATATTATTTATTAGTAGGTGTATAAAAAGATTGCAGATAAACCTCAATGATATGATAAAACCTAATGATGATTGTTTTGTGCACTGATGAAATCAGTCCACCAAGTGTTTACTAACGTATTATAAGATCACCAAATTTCTATAAAGATTTTTTGTAACAAAAATTTTATAAAAAAAATTTGAAATTTATTTGAAGAAAGAGAAAGTTTTGCAAACTTTATAAACTGTAATAATTGATACTTGGAACTTATAATATTTTTAATGATCTGTTTGTTTGGCAGAAAATGATTTCAAAAAAATGATTATGCATTTTCAGGTGTTCATTTGGCAAAAAACAAATTAGTTGACAAAAAATAACTTATTAATCAACAAAAAATAAGGTAATTTTTCTAGAAATTATCTTTTCCTTTCAAAGGGGGAAGATAGTTTTCAGAATGGGTAAAATTATTTATCAGTGTGTTTTAGCATAAATTTACTAGAGTTGAACCTTATACATGATTTTTTTAAATTTAAACTTAATTTGATCTTACTCAAAATACTATTATATTAATAAATAATATTTTTATTTAATTTTACTTAAAAATTAAAATATTAATATTAAAAGTCTTTTATTATTTTAATTTTAAATATTTTTATAGTTTTACTCAAATAAGACTTTGAATATAATATTTTAAATTCAAATTTAACTTGATTCGACTTAAAATATTATATTAATAAAAATATATTATTTAATTTTAATTAAAAAATAAAAATATTAACATTAAAAGTCTTTTAATATTTCAATTTTAAATATTTTTATTTTGTATATTATTAAACATAAATATTTTTAATATTTCACTAATAAATAGTATTATATTATTATTTTAATGAAAAATAATAACATATATAATAATATTTTCTTATTTTAATAATTAATGTTATATAATATAATAATAGTATTTTCTTAATATGGATATTTTTAATAATTTCTTATTATTTTTAGTTTAAAATATATAATTTTATATTTTTATTTATTAAGGTATTTATATTACTATTTTAATAATAAATATAAATAAAAAAAGATTTTTGTTTTGATTTAATAATAGATATTTTAATATAAAATATAAATATTTTAATAATAAATGCTACTATTTAAATATTCATAAAAATAATATTTTAAGAATATTATTACTATTTTAAATATTTTAAAATATTAATATAAAGAGTAATAAATAGTTTTATTTTAAGTAATTTTATATTAATATAATATTTTAATATTAAATAATTTCAATATACTTTCACAATAAATAATTTTTAATATTTAAATAATTATATTAATATTATTTGAAAAAATAAATAGATTTTTCAGAAAACAACCAAAAAACAAAAAACATTTTTCAGTAACTCATCTCAAATAATAGAAAATTTTTACTTTTTTAAAAAATGTAAATAGTTTCCCAAAAATATTTTCTAAAAGTTAATTTCAATGAAACAAATGGATCCTAAGATAGAAAACGAAATTTTTATTGAAAACATGAAAATAGTATTTTTCATAATTCAATAAAGACAACATTTTCTAAAATAGAAAAAGCAATTTTTGTTAAAAACATGAAAAAATATTTTTTAAAATTCAATAAAGAAGACGTTTTTAAAATTAAAAAAATACAATCTTTTGTTGAAAAGATGACGTATATAAGACAAAATTATAGTTTTTGTTAAAAAAATTAAAAATATCGATTTTAACATTCAATAAAGACGATGTTTTTAAGATAAAAACATAATTTTCATGTTTTATTTTTTCTGTTTTCATTTTTCTAGAAAATGAAAAATATGAGTTAAAACATGTTTGGTAATTGAAAATGAAAACAAGTTTTTAGAAAACAAAAATGAAAATAGGTTGAAATATGAAAACAAAAAAAAAAAGATGTTTTCAATTGTGAATATAAGGAATATACATTACTTTTTTCCTTACGTTTTGCAAGTTACTATATTTAAACACTTTTTAATATCATTAATTAATAAATATACGTTATATTTATAATTAAATGACATTAATAGTAATATTATTGAATATTTTGTTTATTTCCTTATTTTTGCATTTTAGAAAATAAATTTTATTTTCATTTACCAAATACATTTTTTAGAAAACAAAAAATAGAAAATAAAATTTATTTTCTAAAAAATAAAAATAAAAAATATTTTCTCAAACCAAACGGAGTACATTTTTAAAATCCAAACAACAAAATATCTTTACTTTTTTAGAAAATATAAACATTTTTCAAAAAATATTTTTTGAAAATCAATTTCTATAAAACAAACGGAGTCTAAGATAAAAAACGCAATTTTTGTTAAAAACATGAAAAAAGTATTTTTCATAATTTAATAAAAATGACGTTTCTAAAATAGAAAACGTAATCTTTGTTAAAAACATGAAAAAATATTTTTTAAATTCAACAAAGATGACATTTCTGATATAGAAAACACAGTATTTATTAAAAAGATGATGTTTCTAAGATCTAAACATAATTTTTGTTGAAAACATAAAAAATATATTTTTTTAAAATTTAATAAAGATGACGTTTTTTAGATTAAAAAAGGAAATTTTTATTGAAAACATAAAAAAATATTTTTTAAAATTCAACAAAAATGATGTTTTTAAAATTAAAAAACACAGTTTTTTGTTGAAAATATGACATTTCTAAAATAAAAACAAAGTCTTTGTTGAAAATATGAAAATTTGTATTATTACATATAAAATCTAAAATATACGTACTTAACGTGTTATTCACATATCAATATTATAAATATCACATATTATTCATGTGTTATCAAGAACAATAAAATAAAATATTTTATTAAGTAATTTTACATTCTCGTGAACCAAATACAAAAATCTTACATCCCCTAAGTCAACGAAAACCCAAGAATCAAATATTTTTCTTCAATATTACTTTTCTTCTAAATCATTTTCTCTCCCAAAATTTAAAATTTCATGAACTAAACACCTATTTAAATAATCATATTATTTTTTTATTTTTTAATCTTTATTTATTTAAAAATATCACGTCTTTAAATTTTTTGAATTCATAACTTTAAAAATTTAATCAACATGCATATTATTTTACTTAGCATTTTTTTGTCTAATACATTTAATAACATTTTAAGTAAGTTATATATTTGATAAAGAGAAGTGAAAAAATTGATTTGTGAATTTAAGTTGAAATTAAAAAAAAAATTGGATAAAATAATATACACTTTCTTGTTATTAGTTTATCAAATAAATTCAATAAAAGTGAAGACATTTTGTTCAAGTTATTTAAGATTATTGGTTGGAATGTAATATTATATTGTTAGAACAAAAAACTAAAAATTTGGAATCATTGCTTCTCGTAAATTTAAAAGTTTGAAGAAAGGATCATGTAATTGTATTATTTTTCTTAAGGATTTATTTTCCTTCATCATATTATTGACTAATAGGTATGTAAAAAGATTATAGACAATAAACCTTGATGATATAATAAAACCTAGTGACTGATTTTTTTTGCACTAATGAAATCAATCTACCAAGTACTTACCAGCATATTACAAAATCATTGAACTTTTATAAATATTTTCTACGACAAAAACTTTATTAAAAAAAAATTGAAGTTTATTTGAAAAAAAATGGAGAGTTCTGCAAATTTTTTTTATATTTTTCAAAAAATCAACAAAACTTACATAATTAATTAAATGTCTTTTTTATACAGATATAATTATTTATTTTGAATAGATAAAAATTATCTATTTTTTAATAATTAAAATTGTTTATTTGAACAATTTATCTATCTGTTTTATACAAACTAAATTATCTTTCTTATCTATTTGTTTGTTTTGCACAAAATTAAACTTTAAATAAAATAAAATAATATTTTATGCACCACACTTGCAAATGTCATTAATTACATATTAATATACATTAATTATTTAATTAATGTAAAGCCAACCAAACTAGAAAATGTACGCTCATGGTCCATTTTTACACTTTAACCACTTAAATTCAACTATTTTGAACTTTTACTCATCTTAATTTAAAAATTTATCTTTTTTTAATGTAAAATTATTTTTCATACTTTATTTTAAAAATCTTTAACATATATTCAAACTATCCCATTTGGTTCACGAACATCATGTAGTATGAAGAATGCAAGATGACCTACAATGCTCAATTTGGGTCCGATGAGAGATTAAAGATAAGGGTGTAAACAAATATAATATTTATTAAATAATTTGTGAATATATTTAATTTTTATTCATTTATTAAATTTAATAAATAATTGCGAATAATACTGAAAGTGGGGGATGAGCTACATCTTGCTGTACTGATCTAGATTTTCCTCAATCGGCATGAGGATGCCCCCTTACCAGAAAGGGACGACCAAGTAGCTTCAACCCCTTTCGATTATTAGTCGGCCCTCGTTCAAAATATGTTCCTTGTCTGATACGAAAGCAAATGGGTCAAACCCTTTAAGTAAGAAATTTAATACCATCCACGAAGGAGGTAAGATCAAAATCATAAGACAAATAATATTTTTAAGATAATTAATTAAACAATATATCATGAGTATAATAAAATTTTTTTATGAAAATTAATAAAATGATTTATAAACAATTGGTAAGTAAGCTTGATTTTTATTTATTTATGTTTATATATTAAACTTAACAAATAATCATAATAATATTTTTTAATTTTTTAATTAAATGAACAGATTAGGTATATAATAAAATTCGTTTATATCACTCAAAATCAGTTGTAATGACGGTACTGACCTTGCTGTTGCGCGTTATTCAAATGCACACACAGTACAAAGAATCAATAGGCTATGGTACTATAAAAGGATGTTACAGTGACAAACAAAGAAAAGAGAGAGTAGTTGTTGAGTTGGGCTCAGATCTAAGAAAATGGAAGGGATAGAACACAAAATAGTGAAGGTGAATGGTATAAACATGCATGTGGCAGAAAAAGGGGAAGGTCCTGTGATTCTTTTCCTCCATGGCTTCCCCGAGCTATGGTACTCTTGGCGTCACCAGATCATTGCTTTGTCTTCCCTGGGCTACCGAGCTGTGGCCCCTGACCTGAGGGGCTTCGGTGACACGGATGACCCACATCCCGTCGCCAGTTACACGTGCTTCCATATACTGGGGGATTTGGTTGAGCTTTTGGATGCTGTTGCTCCAGACCAGGAGAAGGTTTTCGTAGTAGGACATGACTGGGGCGCTTACATGGCTTGGTATTTGTGTTTGTTTAGGCCAGACAAAGTGAAAGCTTTGTTGAATTTGAGTGTGCCATTTCTTCCATTTACTCGGCAAATTAGGCCCCTTGATGGCTGGAGAGCTTTCTATGGGAATGATTATTACATCTGCAGATTTCAGGTTTTTGTGCCACACTTTTCTATTGTCTGTTTCAAAATATTTTATAGGTTCCAAGAAGGCTTTACTTTTTGCTATTGGTTTATTCAATATGTTGTTCCACTAGATTTGGCAACTTTTTATAGATCAGTGAGGATCATAATCAGAACAGAGATTAATCCTCTTTGATATATATTAACAGGAACCTGGAGAAATAGAAGCAGAATTTGCAGAGATTGGTACAGAAAGAGTTGTCAAGGAGTTCCTAACATACAGGGTTCCGGGTCCAATTTTGTTAACCAAAGGCAAACTATTCGGACATTCAGCAGATACCCCAATCAAATTACCTTCTTGGTTGTCAGAGGAAGAAGTTGACTACTATGTCGCTAAATTTGACAAGAATGGCGGTTTCACTGGTGGAATCAACTATTACCGAAACTTTGACAGGTATATGTTTCAATTCTTTTTCCAACCTTAATCTAGATAATTCTAAACACTATAAAGTAACACGGAAACGTTATCATTTACAATTTTAATAGAAATTGTATATGATTTTGAGAAAAATAAAAAAATATATATTTTGTGTTTGGTTTATTAACACAAATTTCACACGATAATTTTTTATATTTCACATGTATTTGATACAACATGAATAAAATACATATGTACCAACAATTTATGCAGTATCTCAAGTTCGCTCTATTTCTGTTTGGTTTTTGACAGAAATTGGGAACTCTTGGCACCATGGGTTGGTTGTGAGATCAAAGTACCAGCTAAGTTCATTGTGGGGGATCAGGACCTGGTTTATCACATGCCTGGTATCAAGGAATACATTCACAGTGGTGGGTTCAAGAAAGATGTGCCACTTTTGCAGGAAGTAGTGGTAATGGAAGGAGTTGGGCACTTCATCAACATGGAAAAAGCAGACGACATAAACAAGCACATTTATGATTTCTTCCGCCAGTTTGATTGATATTTCAAGTCCTTCCCTGCTCTATGTATGTCAGCCTTCGTGTAATAAATTTGGCTACGATCCATGATGTTCAACCAGCCTTTGTGTAATAATCTTAGACTGTCATGCTGTTGGAATTGTTTGTCGAAATCGATATTGCCTTTTATCTATGGATGAAAACGAAAATTCAAAAGAACACCAGCTAGAAGTGGAATTTCTTTTCCTTGTTAAATTTCATTAACTATGATAATCAGCATTACAATATAGGAATAGCGGTGCACCAAGTAAGTAGAAGGTCCAGTTGATGTTCATAAGTTAAGGTCATGGATCATAACATGTTAAAAATAATTAACTAATTTCGGTAGTTAAAAATAGAGATGTTTATGAATCAAGTCATATCTAATTCACAGAATATCTCAATTATCTTAAATGGATGACACTGGGCTATGTTTGATGGAAAATTTGAGGGAAAAATGGAATCCATGGATTTTATTTTTTAACTGTTCGGTGAGAGTGAAAATGTTAAGGAAAATTTTATTGAGGACAATAAGGGCGAAATTCTATAAAAATATTTTCCCTCTTTCTGGTAAAAAATTGAGAAAAAACAAGAGGGAAAAAAAAAAAAGAAAGCTCCATCATTGTCTATTTTGCAACTCCCTAAAATCAAGATCAATATCAAGCTCGGTTCTTATCGACATTGAAAGAGATGGATGCAGGTCGAGAGTTCGAGCTTCTTATTAGGAAGAGTGGGGGCGCCGAAACCAAGAGAAAGAAGAAAAGTCAGGAAAAATAAAGAGAAAAGGGAGAAAGGAAAGTTGATTGAACGAAAGTCGATCTGTAATCCAATTGAGCTGAAATTTTATCAACATATTTATGATATAGAGTTTTATATTCTAAACAGTGAAGATCGAATTTAAAGCTCTTTAGGAATAAATTTAAGGTATATTTATTGAGTCATTTATTTGGTGAGATTTCTTCAAGTGTCTCTCTAATTGTTGATTAACTTTAGTTTTAATTAGAGAGGAACTTTGTATATCTATTATTTGATAGTAGATATTTTTTTTGTGATTTGTGATTTTTTCTCTCTACACCGGAGGATTTTTTTACACAAATCTTAGTGTGCTTTATTTTTTTTACATTGTTAATTATTAATCATTGTCTATTATTATGGGTTTATTGCGATATATTTTTTTTGCATTGTTGTATTTATTACTTCAGGCCCAACAAGTGATATTAAAGCTAATGTTATTTTGAGACATCGATACAAAAGTAGCCCAAGACAGAAATAAATTTTGTTTGAGATCATGAAGGGTGATACAGGTTTCATGATAAAATTGACAACATCAAATTATTCAATTTGAAAGGTTATGATGGAAGATCATTTATACTGCAAAGATTTACATAAGTTGGTATTGGGTGATTTAGCTAAACTAGCAAATATAAAAGATGAACGTTAAATGAAGTTAGACAGAAAGACACTAGCTACAATAAAAAATGTGTTGATATCAGTGTGTTCAATCATGTAGTGCAGGAAACAGATGCTCACACTGTTTGAAAAAAATTAACAGTATTGTATGAGAGAAAAACATATATGAATAAGTTATGCTTGTTAAAAAGCTGGTAACTTTACAGTACAAGGATAAACGATTGATTACATAGCACTTCAGCGATTTTCATGATATATTTAATCGAATGACTACTATGGAGCTTAAGATAGATGCTGAAATGAAGGCGTTGTTTCTTTTGAGTTTATTGCCAGATGGCTGAAATGTTCTAGTTGTGACTATTTTTAATTCAACTCCTGATTACAATGTGACATTAGAGATGGTAAATGACAATATGCTTAATAAAAAAAGTAAGATGAAAAGATTTAAACTCTGAAAATTAAGCTATAATCATAGAGAACAGAGATAGAAATATCGACAGAGATTAAAACTCAAAAGACCGTAGTAAGTCTAAACATAGATTAAAGTTCAGAGATAAAATAAAGTGCTTTCATTATGGTAAAGCAGATCATATAAAGCAATACTGCAAAATCTTAAAGCAAGAGTGGAAATATGAGAAAAACAAGAGTTCAGATGATGACAATGTTACAGCAGTGAATTCAGATAGTGATTCAGTTACTTTGATTTGTACACATAGTGATTATAATCATGTTAGTGATCTGACATTGAGTGAATAGTTGACACATGAACAACATATCATTGTATTCCTAAGAGGGAGTAATTTACAACTTACAAAGCAAGAGATTTTAGTTGCACCAAGATGAAAAATAAGAGTGTGTGAAAGATTATTGGGATTGATGATATTATTGTACAAATTAGTATAGGCTACATATTGATTTTGAGGGATGTCAAACACATTTCAGATATGAGAACGAATTTGCTTGCTATTAATGTCCTTGATAAGAAAAGATATAAAAGTCGATAAAAGAATAAGAAGTTAAAGTTTCTCAAAAAATCTATGGTAGTTATAAGGGAAAAACTATGCTACATAATATATAAGACATGAATGCAATTGAACGGGAACCAATTAAATACCATTGAGGATGATGTTTCAGCAAACTTATGGCATAAGAAGCTAGAAAAGAGATTACAGGTTTTGGCAAGATAGTTTTTCAATCTCTTGACCAAAGGTATGTCTCTCAATTCATGTGATCATTATTTATTTGGCAAGTATCATTGAGTTTCTTTTCTTAAGAGTTCTCAGAGAAAAAAATATAAATTGGAATTGATTCATTCTGACGTATATGGTCTTATTGAGGTTGAATCATTGGGCGGTAGCAGGTATTTTGCTACTTTTATTGATGATGTTTCATGTAAGAATTGGGTGTATATGTTGAAAAGCAAAAGTCAGGTATTATAGTATTTTTAAAAATTTTATGCCATGATGGAAAGGATAACAAGGCTACCCTTTAAGTGTATTTAAACTGATAATAGTGGAGAATACACATCCAAATACTTTAAAGAGTATTATTCAAAGCATAAAATTAGGTATAAGATTACAGAACCTGGAACACCGTAGCATAATGGTGTAGTTGAAAGGATGAACCGACTATTATGAAAAAAGTCAGATATATATTAAGGATGACAAATTACCAAAACTATTTTGGGGTGAAATAATTAACATAGCTTGTTATTTGCTTAATAGATCACCATTAATTCTTTTACGCTTCGACATTCCAAAAAAATATGGACAGAAAAAGATATTTCATACTCTCACTTGAAAATTTTTTGGTGTAAAACATTCATACATGTGCTAAAAAAACAAAGGTCAAAGCTTGATAGTAAAGCCACACAGTGTGTGTTTATAAGATATGGTGATGAAAACTTTGGCTGTAGGATATGGGATTTAGTGAAAAGAAAGACAGTCAAAAGTGGAGATGTAATTTTTCATGAAAAAAAAACCATGACAGACCTTGAAAAAAATGAGAAAACTATACAGGCTACTATTGAGTCCAAGAAAAGAGCCACAGATGGTGAAAATAAGCAAGAGATAAAACTTAAGGATATGAATAAGCCCATCACAATTAGTGATGAGCCAGATGTAATCAGTTTTGAGTAGGATGAATAATTTTTTTTTGCTTAAGAATGTTAAACAGAGTGAGCAGTTTTCTCCACCAAAGAGTGTTGAGCAAAGAGAGTTATCTTCGGTATCAGGTGGTGTAGAGTTTCAGCCTAAGAGATCTATTAAAGAGCACAAACCATCTACTAGGTATCCAAGTTTAGATTTTATTTTGGTTACTAGTGAGAGGAAGCTAGAGAGCTTCTAAGATGTATAGACTACTTCAGATAGAAAAGACTAGTTAAAAGTAATAAAAGAAAAGATGAAGTCATTACAAAAAAATGGTACATATGATCTTTTTAAACTTTTGAAAGAGAAAAAATCATTAAAGAATAAATAGGTGTTCAAGTTAAAAAATAATGGTGACAAACTAGTGAGGTACAAAGCTCGATTGATGTTAAAAGGTTTTTCTCAGAACCCATGCATCAATTTTGATGAGATCTTCTTTCTAGTTGTGAAGATGAGTTTCATTCGAGTAGTACTAAGATTAGTAGCTAGTTTGAATTTTGAGCTTCAACAACTTGATGTCAAAACTACATTCTTGCATGGTGACTTATAGGAAGACATTTATATAAATCAGCCTAAGGATTTTGAAGTGAAAGGAAAAGAGCACTTAGTTTGCAAACTGAAAAAAAGCTTGTATGGATTGAAACAAGCTTTGCGACAATGGTATAAAAAGTTTAATTCTTTTATGGTGAGCCATAACTATAAAAGAACAAAGTGAATCCTTGTGTATATGTCAAAAAATTTCATGATGGTAACTTTATTATTCTCTTATTATATGTTGATGATATGTTGATCGTGGGACAAGATACTGGTATGGTTCATAAGTTGAAAGAACAATTGTCTAAGTTCTTTGACATTAAAGATTTAGGTCCAGCAAAGCAAATTCTCAGTATAGACATTATCCAGGATAGGAAAGCTGAAAAGCTATGGTTATCACAGGAAAAATATGTTGAATGGGTGCTTAGTAGATTCAACATGCAACATGCTAAATCAGTTAGCAGTTCACTTACCAATCATTTTTATCTAAGTAAAAAATGTTGTTCAGTGACTAAAGAAGAGTAACTAGCTATGTCTAGTGTTCTTTATTCTTCTACAATTACTTTTTTAATGTATCTTATGATTTGTACATGGCCTGACATTACTCATGCAGTTGGTGTAATAATTAGATTTTTTTTTAATCCGAAAAAGGTTCATTGGAAAGTAGTGAAATGAAATTTTAGATATTTGAGGGATATCTCAAAAATGTGCTTGAGTTATAAAATTTTACAACCAGTTCTAGAAGGGTTTATTGTGTTGATATGGCAGGTGATCTTGATGGCAGGAAATCTACTTTAGGATATTTATTCACTTTTGTAGGAGAAGCTATTTCTTGATAGTCTAAGTTATAAAAGTATGTTACCTTGTCAACTACAGAGGTTGAGTATATTGTAGCAATCGAAGTAGGTAAAAAAATGCTTTGGATTCTTGAATTGGGGTGAATTAAAAAGAGTATGTGATGTTTTGTAATAGTCATAGTACTTTAGATTTAAGTAAAAATACCATGTACCATGCTAAAATAAAGCACATTGATATTAGATATCATTGGTTAAGTTCAGTGATTGAGGAACATCAGATACTGTTAAAAAAAGTTCATATTTATAAGAATATAACAGATATATTGACTAAGATACTTTTCAAAAAAAAGTTTGAGCTTTGCAGTAACTTCGTCGAAATGGGTTCTTTAGTCAAGGTAAGTTCCAAATGAAACTGCTATGGGGATGAATCTTCTCCTAATGGGACTGGAGAAGGAGATTGTTAGGAATAGTGAAGTCTAACCCCATTGGTTTTGGCTAATTAAAGGGCCTAAAGTTTTTTTTTTTTTTATCTTTGACCTAAGAGAACTCTACTTGTATAAAACCTTAAACAATAAAATGGGGCTATGTAATAAAGAAACAGAAGGTGGTGGCGCCGAAACTAAGAGAAAGAAAAAAAGCTAGGAAAAATAGAAAGAAAATTGAGAGTTAGTTAAACGAAAGTCGATCCATGATCCAATTGAATTGAAATTTTATTAGTAGATTTATGATTCAGAGTTTTACATTTTAAAAGGTGAAGATTGGGTTTGAAGCTCTTTAGAAACAAATTCATGGTGTATTTATTGAGTCATTTATTTGGTAAGATTCTTCAATTGTCCCTCTAGTTATTGATTAGCTTTAGTTTTAGTTAGAAAAAAATTTTGTATATCCATTATTTTATAGTAGAGATTTTTTTTGTGGTCCATAATTTTTTTTCTCTACACTGAAAGGTTTTTCACGTAGAATTTAGTGTGCTTTATTTTTTTTATGTTGTTGATTATTTATTATTGTTTGTTACTATAAATTTATTGTAATATATTATTTTTGCATTGTTGTATTTATTACTTCAAACCCAACACTTCTATGAAAAGCTAAATCTCAGTTCTTAAACTCATTTGCCCATAGTTGAAAAAGGAAGAAGAACAATGGGAAGATTTTCCTAAAAATTCCCAGGAACCAAACAAGGTCTTGTGAATTAATCAATTAGAAAGTCGATTTGCCAAGTATCATCAATTACTAACGTTTAATTATATGTATAGATATATGCAAGATATCTTAAATTTAATTGATGTGGAATTTTTATTTATAAATTTTTTTTTTCAGATTTGAGCCATCAAAATTTAATTTTTGATAACTAAAATTAAAATTTTAATATTTTATCAACATGATCGGCTAATTTTATAGAAGTACCGGATATGGAAGACAAGATAGAGGTTTGCAAGAAAGAAACCTTTCTTTTTCCTCTCTTTTTTATATCTATACGCATAAAAAAAATTGATAAGACATGTTGACTCTTGAGCCGCTAATGAAAGAGGCCGTTCAGTTCCAATATTCATCAATTAAATTATATTATCTTCTTTTCAAATGATTTGGAGCAGAGATTTTTCAGTATTGTTAGCGGCAGTAGTCTTTCAAATATATAAAAGCTTAGCTATAAGCATAAGTAGTATAAAATTAAAAAATTTTATACTTTTTAATGATTGATTTTAATAAATTTTTAAAAAAATAAATATTTTTTTACTTATTTTTTATTTCTTAAATATATTAAAATTAATAATTAAAAAAACTATGTAATATATATTATATATAAAATGCGGAGGAGTGGTTGCTTTATTTTATTCTTGTGATTTCCCTCGTTTTGCATTCCCATTGGGTTCCCAATTGAAC
This sequence comes from Durio zibethinus, assembly GCF_047325235.1. NCBI lineage: Eukaryota > Viridiplantae > Streptophyta > Magnoliopsida > Malvales > Malvaceae > Durio > Durio zibethinus. The sequence continues at coordinate 18,897,016 of NC_143176.1, forward strand.
GAAGTACTCTGAAAAGTCAACCAGATTATTAAATATATATTTTAAAATTAATTAATAGTAGATAAAATATTTAATTTGAAAATAAAATTATAAAAATTTTTATATTTAACAAAAATACAATGACATTAAATGATAAGTTTAAAAAAGATAATAGATAAAAGTAATAAAACAGAAAAACATAATAAAACTTAGTATCATATTAACAATCAACCCAAAAATAATTAATAATAAGTGAAATGACGCAACTTAAACATAAGATCAAAATAAATTTAATATTTAATAAATATAAAATAATAGCAATTTAACATTGATGATCATCACTGGGTTTTTTTTTTTTTTTTCCAACGAGCATTTTAATGATGAACGTAAAATAGCAACAAAGGAGGTAACAGCTTTAGAATAAAAAAAAGGGTTGAAAGTATTAAAATTTTTTTCCAGATTTTCATTTTCTTCCTTAACTGTCCACTTCCAAGAGGGAAACAACGACAGGAAAATTGGAGCTTCCTTTTTATTATACGATACCAGATAACCTGGCTGTAATATTGTCCATGGCTCCAGGGCTCCATTTATATTCATTCCGAATATTTCTCTGTACATCTTGTATTATTAATTCGGTCTATAAGACTTAGCCTAATAAATTACTACTAATTTTATTATTGTTCTAGCTCGTAGAGTTTTCGGCACAATCACATGCTCGCTCAAGAAACAGACGAGTCTAATGCAGACAATTTAACACTCTTGTTAGCCACGACATTTAGCACAGCGGACAACCCAAGAATCTTAAAAAGGATAGTGCTAAAAAAAGAAGTTAGGGTGACAAACAAAGACGAGAAAGAAAAGTTGTTGAGTTGAGAGGCTGAAAGCTAAGAAAATGGAAGGGATAGAACACAAAATAGTGAAGGTGAATGGTATAAACATGCATGTGGCAGAAAAAGGGAAAGGCCCTGTGATTCTTTTCCTCCATGGCTTCCCCGAGCTATGGTACTCTTGGCGTCACCAGATCATTGCTTTGTCTTCCCTGGGCTACCGAGCTGTGGCCCCTGACCTGAGGGGCTTCGGTGACACGGATGCCCCACATCCAGTCACCAGTTACACGTGCTTCCATATACTGGGGGATTTGGTTGAGCTCTTGGATGTTGTTGCTCCGGACCAGGAGAAGGTTTTCGTAGTAGGACATGACTTGGGCGCTTACATGGCTTGGTATTTGTGTTTGTTTAGGCCAGAGAAAGTGAAAGCTTTGTTGAATTTGAGTGTGCCATTCCTTCCATTTACTCGACAAGTTAGACCCATTGATGGCTGGAGAGCTTTCTATGGGAATGATTATTACATCTGCAGATTTCAGGTTTTTGTGCCACACTTTTCTATTGTCTGTTCAAAATATTTTATAGGTTCCAAGAAGGCTTTACTTTTTGCTATTGGTTTATTCAATTTGTTGTTCCACTAGATTTGGCAACTTTTTATAGATCAGTAAGGATCATAATCAGAACTGAGATTAATCCTCTTTGATATATATTAACAGGAACCTGGAGAAATAGAAGCAGAATTTTCAGAGATTGGTACAGAAAGAGTTGTCAAGGAGTTCCTAACATACAGGGTTCCGGGTCCAATTTTGTTAACCAAAGGCAAACTATTCGGACATTCAGCAGATACCCCAATCAAATTACCTTCTTGGTTGTCGGAGGAAGAAGTTGACTACTATGTCGCTAAATTTGACAAGAATGGCGGTTTCACTGGTGGAATCAACTATTACCGAAACTCGGACAGGTATATGTTTCAATTCTTTTTCCAACCTTAATCTAGATAATTCTAAACACTATAATGTAGATAATTCTAAACACTATAAAGTAACACGGAAACGTTATCATTTACCATTTTAATAAAAATTGTATATGATTTTGATGAAAGTAAAAAAAAATATATTTTTTGTTTGATTTATCGATACAAATTTAATACGATAATTTTTTATATTTTACATATATTTGATACAATACGAATACAATACGAATATACAAATAATCATGTACCAACAATTTATGCAGCATCTCAAGTTCCTTATATTTCTGTTTGGTTTTTGACAGAAATTGGGAACTCTTGGCACCATGGGCTGGTTGTGAGATCAAAGTATCAGCTAAGTTTATTGTGGGGGATCAGGACCTGGTTTATCATATGCCTGGTATCAAGGAATACATTCACAGTGGTGGGTTCAAGAAAGATGTGCCACTTTTGCAGGAAGTAGTGGTAATGGAAGGAGTTGGGCACTTCATCAACATGGAAAAAGCAGACGACATAAACAATCACATTTATGATTTCTTCCGCCAGTTTGTTTGATATTTCAAGTCCTTCCCTGCTCTATGTATGTCAGCCTTCGTGTAATAAATTTGGCTAGGATCCATGATGTTCAACCAGCCTTTGTGTAATAGTCTTAGACTGTCATGCTTTTGGAATTGTTTGACAAATAGATATTGCCTTTTATCTATGGATGAAAACGAAAATTCAAAAGAACACAAGCTAGAAGTGGAATTTCTTTTCCCTGTAAAATTTCATTAGCTATGATAATCAGCATTACAACATAGGAATAGCAGTGCATCAAGTAAAAGGTCCAGCTGATGTTCATAACTTATGGTCATGGATCATAACATGTCAAAATAATTAACTAATTGAGGTAGTTAAAAATAGAGATGTTTAAGTATCAAGTCCAGTCTAATTCACAGAATATCTCAATTATCTTAAATGGATGACGATGGGCTATGTTTGGTGGAAAATTTGAGGGAAAAATGGAATCCATGGATTTTATTTTTTAACTGTTAGGTGAGAGTGAAAAAGTTGAAGGAAAAATTTATTGAGGAAAATAAGGGCGAAATTCTATAAAAATATTTTCCCTCTTTCTGGTAAAAAATTGAGAAAAAACAAGAGGAAAAAAAAAAAAAAAAGAAGAAAGCTACGTCATTGTCTGTTTTGCATCTTCCCAAAATCAAGATCAATATCAAGTTCGGTTCTGATAGACATTGAAAGAGACGGATGCAGGTCGAGAGTTGGAGCTTCTGTTAAAAGCTAAATCTCAGTTCCTAATCTCATTTGCCCAAAGTTGGAAGAGGAAGAAGAACAATTGGGAGATTTTCCTACAAATTCCCATGTACCAAACAGAAATAGAATAATACTATTTTAACAGAAATGATAAATTTGAAAAAAATAACGTAACAGAAAAACATAATAGAACTTGAATTTTAATATCATATTAACTACCAACAAAAAATCAATGAGTAATAAATAAATGAAATGATTCAACTTAAATATAAAATCACAATAAAACTGATATTTAATATTTATAAGATAACAACAATTAAACATTGATGATCATCGCTGGGTTTTTTATTTTTTTGGTAAAATAGCAACCAGGAGATAATAGTCTCAGAAGTACTAAAATTTGAACAGATCCAAATGTCTGCCTCTTAAGAACGACAATTAACTAAACTAAACTAAGTTACAAGGTCAAGCCTGAAAGGTATTTCCAGATTTTCATTTTCTTCCTTATCTGTCCACTTCCAAGAGGGAAACGAACAACAGGAGCATTGGAATTTTCATTTTTATTGTTTTTACCCCCAATTATTAGACGATATCAGATAACATGGCTGTAATATTGTCCATGGATCCAGGCTCCATTTATATTCTTTCCAAATATTATCTATCCATCTTGTATATATTAATTTGGTCTATTACGCAATGAATAAATAAATTTAGTAAAGACTTTAGACTAATAAATTAGTACTAATTTTATTATTATTGTAGCTCATAGAGTTTTCGGGCACAATCACACGGTCGCTCAAGAAACAGACAAGTCTAATGCAGACAATTTAACACTCTTGTTAGCCATGACATTTAGCACAGCGGACAACCAAAGAATCTTCAAAAGGACAGTGCCATAAAAAAGACGTTACGGTGACAAACAAAGACGAGAAAGAAAAGTTGTTGAGTTGAGAGGCTGAAAGCTAAGAAAATGGAAGGGATAGAACACAAAATGGTGAAGGTGAATGGTATATCCTCAATTTACCCATTTTAGTTATATCCTCAAGAATCTATAAATGGGTTAATTTTGGTTGGTCAAGTGTGGCTATATTTTTGCTAGCTATGTCCATAGACTTGGACAATGTTATGATCACTTTGTAGACCTCAATTAAACTCATATTGTTGTGGTCAGAAATCATAAATTTTATATCGGTTATGTATTAAAATTTGATTTAAGATATAATTATTAACCATGACGGAATTAAAATAAATACTATCTTACAAATTAGTATAAACCGTGGCATATACTATCCTTCACATGGCAGGAACCTGGAGAAATAGAGGCTGAATTTGCTGAGATTGGTACGCACAGAGTTGTCAAGGAATTCCTAACATACCGAGTTCCAGGTCCAATTATGTTAACCAAAGGCAAACTCTTCGGACATTCAGCAGATACCCCAATTACGTTGCCTTCTTGGTTATCAGAGGAAGAAGTTAACTACTATGTCACTAAATTTGACAAGAAAGGCTTTACCGGTGGAATCAACTATTACCGAAACGTTGACCGGTTTGTTTCAATTCTTTCCAACAACTAATGACACTTTTATTCATGTTTTAGTGCTACTTTATAAATTCTGTTTTCTCTATTTGTTTTTATGACAGAAACTGGGAACTCTTGGCACCTTGGAGTGGTTGTGAAATCAAAACACCAGTTAAGTTCATTGTAGGTGATCGAGACCTGGTTTATCATATCCCTGGCCTTAAGGAATTTATTCACAATGGTGGGTTCAAGAAAGCTGTACCACTTTTGCAGGAAGTAGTTGTAATGGAAGGAGTTGGGCACTTCATCAACATGGAAAAAGCAGATGAGATTAACAATCACATCTATGACTTCTTCCGCCAATTGGAATAACATCAAAGCCATGTCCCTTTAAGCTTTTGTATGATAAAATTTGGCTGGGATGATCGCCTAGACTCATCCATGTCTTAAGAAGATTAATATTCTTGGACTGTCATGCTCTTGGAATTAATAATTTCACAGAAACAATGTTCGTCTTTTTTTTATATAAAGGATCTAGAGAAAAAATTTATTGAGATTAGAATTTAAATATCAGAGATATTGAATATTATTTTTTAAAATTGGATTAACTAAATTAAGGATAAGTTCAATATTTGCCTTTTTACCTATAGTGAAACACAAAATGGAAAAGGATACCCAAATTTCTTGCTCTGGAATTTTTTTCCTCTGCAACGTTGAGAAATTCTAGTCATGAATATGCTATGACTAGCTCATTCAAAAGTAAACATCCTCAATGAGGTCCCCGATGGGTGGACGTTAGCATCTGCAGGAAAAAATCAAATCAATTGCCACATTTCATCCATCCACTGCCAGACGAGAAAAACATCAAAATAAAGTTTCGTTACTATTACCCAAAAAATAATTTGATGAAGCCTACCCGAGAGCACCATACACTTAACAAAATATATATATATATATATATATATGATCTCTGACGTTTCTGCATTATCCATATGATTTTTCCTTTTTAAGCTTGAACTTTGGTTGAGCAAATCTTTGAACTTATTTCCGAGCTTGTAAATGAGCTTTGGTTGAAACGTGCAAGCACATGAAAATACAATGCTAAACAGAAAAATGAAGTAAACAACTACACTATTCAATGAATAATTTGTGAGTAGATTTAATATTAATTAATTTATTAAAATTAACAAATAATTACAAATAATATTTTTAAATTTATTAGTTAAATGAATAGACTAAAAAAATAGTAAAATATATTTATATTTGATTAAGTTACACTCAAAGTGTAAACAAATAAGGCTTTTGTGAATAAACTCAATTTCTGTTTATTTATTAAATTTATCAAATAATCACAAATAATATTCCAAAATTCATAAATTAAAAAAAATAAATAACAAAGTTCACTTTCATTTGAAAAAACGGTGCCTAACAGAAATGTGGCGTGCTTTTTTCAAAGTGCATAGTCCATTATCAAAGGCATGTCTACAAACGGTGCCTCTCAGCATTCAATCCATGAGAGTGACATGAATGGCAAATCATTCACGAATCTGTCATAGTGCATAGCCCGTTCAACAAATATAGAGAACTCCAGATATCCTCCAAATGTAAGTCTTAAAAATTAAAGGCAAACAAAAACCAATACCTTGGTGTTGGGACAGGAGAATGGAAGGGGGAAAAAAGAATGGTGGAACCCAAAACAGAATCAAACAATGTATGTCATGTCCTAGCATTACAAACTTATGATACATAACAAAAACTCAAAATAATTGCAATTAGCAAAACATAATCCTAAGGAGATCTGTTAGGTTCCTAAAGAAGCTCTGTCATCTGGGCCGGCGAGCATGATCTGGCATTAGCCAAAAATAAAAATCATTTAGCTGGGGGAAAACAGTGAAAGAAAAGGACAAAATTAGTAGGTTTAAGTTCATACACATTGGGTGTACACAAGCAGAATTTGGACAACCACTTACATTGCAGTCAAATGCAAATCTCCTGGCAAGCATAATGGCTCCATTTCTATCTCTCTCTGATTCAAATGCTAATACAACTGAAAGACCTTTCTTTGCTTGCCAAAACAATGCCTGGGCGGCTGCATTTCCACCCCCTCTAACTCCACAAAGCTGAAGCATAAGCACAAAGTGTAAGAAACAACCTATGTTTTTAACATAGTACACACATCAGATATGAATATCAGAAATATCATGTTTAATATTAATTTGTTAATCATTTATACGGCGGTGTGGTTCTTAGAAGTATGAGAGTGCATTATCCACATGTTTGCATGGGATTCTTGTTCTATGGCTCTTTTCCATTACCTTCTTACTACGCCTTGTACGTAAAATTGCTTCTAAATAACGACAGCCAAAAGAAAAGCCATAAAGGAAAATGTGTAGAATATATGCAGAACACCAAAACTCCTCTTTCTTCCCCTTTACCGGTAGAAAACACCAAAGCAACTTTCATTAATGAGAAAATTTACAATCCCTGATACCTGCATTGAGGTGGAATAATATTCTTTGGCAATTATCCTCTTTCCTTTACAAAGCTTCATCCTCATCTTCCCCACGTGTAGTACATGAATAGATTCTGATGGATGATCTGCACCATTCATCTGGGTGACAACTACCTATAAAATAATGAAACGGTAATACTATAATATAAGAAAGCCAAAATAAGGAAATAAGTAGTTAAAATCTTTACAGAAGATATGAGAACCATTTTTGCTATCCATTCATTCAGCAAACAACCTATAAAGTGAACATAAATTAGAAGCCAAAACAAATAAATAAATAAATAGTTACATTTTCAAGCACATACAATATTCTCATGCATCCACTGCACCTCAAACCAGTGAAAATTTGATGAGATGAAAATAAGTCAATTAAACATGTGCAAAGAATTAAAACCTTTTCAGCATGGTATTTTCGGACCAAAACCAGAATGTGCCAGGCACAGATCAAATGAGTGCTAGCAAGATTATAGAGCCTATTTAGTCAATGAGGAGCAGCAGGGTCAATCACAAGCAAGGTCAAGTTTATTGGTAAGCAACAGAAATTGGGATCAGAGAATAACCGACTCCAGAGAGGAAGTTGTGCCTGATGCAGGAACTATAAATTCAACATTATTTTTCTACAATTTTAAAGCTTGAAGCTCAGAGGGATTATTCAGGGTTTAAAATTCTACAAAGTAAGGGAAAATGTTTAAATCTCCAATGCTCTAATGTGCTGCAGCAACAGGAGAAACTATTCGAAGAACAAAGTGATATCTGGCAAAAGAAAATAAGCAGAGGAGAGATCATTTCCCTAGGCAACCACTGCTCATGAGATAGTAATTGCATCACACCTTAGTTGCAAAGAAAAGTCACCTCAAAGTGGAAACTCTTATTATTATCTGCTAAGCATAAAAAAATTCTTTTAAAACTTTACCAAATATAAAACAGCAACTAAATAAATCAATATAGAAAGACTCAATGACAAAACCCTAATTGAAGTACCCAAACCACATAAAGGCAAATACTATTCATTTAGCCATATATAGGAGAACTTTTGGAAGTAGGACAACATACATTGAATTCAACATCATGTTTCCGCACAAGTGCCTCCACATAGTTTCCCAAACCAGCAGCTGTTTTCTCAAACAAAGGAAAAAAAAAAAAGGTTGTAGATTTCATTAAGTAATGAGAAATAGAAATTTCAAAACTTCTTAAGTAAAAAAAAAAAAAATGTAGGCAAAAAAAACACGCAGCATAGCAAACCTGGATCAATAGCACCATTAGTTGTCAATATGATCAGCTGGCCATCATAAACAATCTCAGCCTGCAGGATTCGACCAACATCAAAAGGCTCTGGAGCATAAACTGATTTGCTAGCACCTGATAAAAAAGCAAGGTAGACCAACAAAATCAGATCCCAAAGGCTTTGCTTCGTAGAGTGGATAGAAAAATGGAAAGACAGAAAATTAGAGGGAGAGAAAAGTAAAAAGATGGAAAAATATATTATTTTTCTTTCCATAGCATGCTTGGAAAGAAAGATGGAAAAGTGAAAAGCTAACTTCTGTTTTATTTAAAAAAAGATTAAATTTTAAAATAGCTGTACCTCTATTCCTTGCTAATGGAAAAAGAACATAAATCAAATTGTGTTTATGGTAATTATCATAGAATGCATGGGCTTAATAGAGAATGTACACATAATTTTGAAAGTTATAGGAAATTTAATCAACTGTATTAGGGAGACCAATTTTATTGACTTGAATATGACAAGCTATTAAAATTTTTAATATATCATAAAATAACATGCTATCCCACTTGATAATATTTGCATTTCAGACCAATTAATGCCTAATGGAATACTTGAACATGGGCAATACTACTTTGCATGCTTAACCTCCAACTTTAATTAAATAAATTACCAAAAAATAAATCAACTTTAATTAACAGCCACAATGATGTTCAATGTGGGAAAATATTTATTTACAGCTAGTTGTAATCTTGTAATCTGTATATTTATATTTGTATCTCTAGAATTAAGTATTTGTATCCCTAGAATTAAGGAAGATTTAGTTTCCTAGTTTAACCCCTAGTTAATTGTATATAAACCTAAGAGTCTTGTATAATTCAAAATAAGCAGTTTTTCAATATACATTCAGTTTCCACATGATATCAGAGCTGAGAAACTTATTGAAAATCCTCGAAAAGCCTACTATGGTATTTTCTTTGGGTAAAGTTTCTAGTTCAGGTAAAGCTTCCGATTCTCATAGATTAAATGTCTCGGCTAAGCCTATTACGAGTTCTTGGGTCATTGACTCACGAGCCACAGACCACATGACACATTCCTCACAAAAGTTTAGTACATATAACTTGTGTCCTAGTAATAAGAAAATTGTTGTTGCTGATGGTTCACTTACCACAGTGGCAGGATTAGGAGATGTTCAAGTTAATCCCTCGTTTGTTCTCAAAAATGTTCTTCATGTTCCTAGATTGTCTATTAATCTGATATCTATACAAAAACTTACCAGAGATATGAATTGCAAAGTAACTTTTTATCCTTCTTATTGTGAATTTCAAGACCAGAGTTCGGGAAAGATGATTGGACTTGCTAAGGAGAAGGATGGACTATACTATCTTGAGACATCAAATAACACAAGTAGTATCAAAAATAGTTTACCTTTGTCATTTCTTTCTGAAAAATCTTTCAATAAAGACAAAATTTGGCTTTATCAATTTCGTCTTGGACATCCTTCTTTTGGAACCTTGAGAAACATGTTTCCTTCTTTGTTCAAAGGATTAAATGTTGAAGATTTTCATTGTGATATTTGTGAATTTGCAAAACATAGACGTGTGTCTTTTCCAATCAGTAACAAAAAAAGTTCTACTCCCTTTTACTTGATTCATAGTGACATTTAGGGTCCCTCTACAATTCCTAATATTTCTGGTGCGAGATGGTTTGTTTCATTCATAAATGATTGTACTAGGGTCTCTTGGGTCTTTTTACTTAAATCCAAATCAGATGTGAATAGTGTTTTTAAGCTTCCAAAACATGATCTAAAATCAATTTGGAGTGAGAATCAAGAGATTTAGGTCTGATAATACAAGAGACTACTTCAACCAGAGTCTATCCACCTATGTCCAAAAAGAGGGGATTATCCATGAGTCATCTTGTGTTAATACTCCACAGCAGAATGGAGTGGCAGAGAGGAAAAATAGTCATTTACTAGCCACAACCCGAGCCTTTCTTTTTCAAGCAAATGTACCTAAATCTTATTGGGGGGAAGTTGTTCTCACTACCACACACATTATAAATAGGTTACCTTCAAAAGTTTTGGGATTTAAAACTCCTATGGAATTACTCTCACAATTTTATCCCAACCTCAATACCACAAACAATCTCACACCTAGGATATTTGGTTGTACATCATTTATTCATGTTCACAGTCATAACAGGAGAAAGTTGGATCCAAGAGCGATTAAGTGTATTTTTGTGGGGTATTCTTCAACTCAAAAAGGATATAAGTGCTATCATCCTCCTACCAAAAATTCTATGTGTCTGTAGATGTCACTTTTGAAGAAAATAAACCATTTTTTACTCAACCTTATCTTCAGGGGGAGACTTCATTCATGGAAGATAAGGATAAAGACTTCTTTTTGCTTGATTTGCCCCATTCTTCAACATTTACACCCATTAATTCTTCTGAGTCGAAACCTGTTTCTGCTGAGCCCAAGTCAAACACTGAATTTGAGTCTGAACCCATTCCAAATACGGAAGATGTGACAAAGGATAATATTGTTCTTGATTCTATGAAGGAATTACAGGTGTACTCAAGAAGGAAAGTTCCAGATCCTGAACCAGTGCGAGTCCAAGAACATGATCCTAACTCTGAAAATGAGGTAACTACAGTTTTTGACTCTGTTTCTCAAAATGAGCATGAATCTTCTAACACTATAACTAGTGATTATGATTTGCCTATTGCCATTAGGAAAGGAACCAGAGAATGTACCAAGTATCCACTATACCCAATATCTAATTTTGTGTCATTTGAAAAATTCTCACCATCCTACAAAAATTTTCTTGTGAGCCTAAACACTATTTCTGTTCCAATTACATTATCCGAGGCATTATCCAATGAGAAATGGAGGCAAGCCATGAAAATAGAAATGGAGGCCTTAGAGAAAAATCAGACATGGGAATTGATAGAGTTGCCTAAAGGAAAAAATTCAGTGGGGTGTAAATGGGTTTTCACTGTAAAATACAAGGCAGATGGTACTATTGAAAGTTATAAAGCTAGGTTAGTGGCTAAGGGCTACACTCAAACCTATGGAGTAGATTACCAGGAAACCTTTGCTCCAGTTGCCAAGATGAATACAGTTAGGATTTTGTTATCATTGGCTGCAAATTACAATTGGCAGCTTCAACAATTTGATGTAAAGAATGCTTTTTTACATGGTGATTTGAAAGAAGAAATATATATGAAGGTTCCACCGGGATTTGGAGGTCATCTAGAAGCAAACAAAGTATGCAGGCTAAAAAAGGCTTTATATGGCCTTAAACAGTCTCCTAGAGCTTGGTTCGGGAGATTTGTCAAAGTGATGCTAGCAATAGGATATAAACAGAGTCAAGGAGATCACATATTGTTTATCAAGCACTCTGATTCAGGGAAAGTCACAGTTCTATTAGTGTATGTTGATGATATAATTGTAACTGGTGATGATGAAAAAGAGAGAGAATCTCTAAAACAGTGTTTAGCTAGAGAATTTGAGATAAAAGAGCTAGGGAGATTGAAGTACTTCCTAGGAATTGAAGTAGCTCACTCACGGCATGGTATTTTTATCTCACAACAGAAATATGTGATGGATCTTCTAAAGGAAACTGGGAAGCTTGCATGTAAACCTGCAAATACCCCTATAGATCCTAATCATAAAATTGGAGAAGCTAATGAAGATGCTGCTGTAAATAGAGAGATGTACCAAAGATTAGTTGGAAGACTCATTTATCTCTCACATACTAGACCTGATATAGCATATGCTGTGATTGTGGTAAGTCAATTTATGCATAGTCCTAAAGAAGTGCACCTACAGGCTGTCTACCGTATATTGCACTATTTGAAGGCCAATCCTGTGAGAGGTATCTTATTCAAAAGAAATTCGGGGTTAGTTCTAGAAGCATATACAGATGCTGATTATGCAGGTTCAGTAACTGATAAAAGATCCACCTCAGGCTACTGTACTTTCTTAGGTGCTAATCTTGTGACTTGGAGGAGTAAAAAACAGAATGTGGTGGCAAGATCAAGTGCTGAAGCAGAGTTCAGAGCAATGGCTCAAGGAATTTGTGAACTACTATGGTTAAAGATTATCTTAGAAGACTTGAAGATCAAGTGGGATGGACCAATGAGACTCTACTGTGATAACAAGTCTGCAATAAGCATTGCACATAATCCTGTACAACATGACAGAACAAAACACATTGAAGTAGACCGGCATTTCATAAAGGAGAAACTAGACAGTGGGTTGATTTGTACACCTTATGTATCAACCAAGGGTCAACTTGCAGATGTGTTGACTAAAGGTCTCAGCAGTGCAACATTTCAAGGAATTATTTCCAAGCTGGGAATGGAAAACACCTATTCACCAGCTTAAGGGGGAGTGTGGGAAAACACTTATTTACAGCTGGTTGTAATCTTGTAATCTGTATATTTATATTTGTATCTCTAGAATTAAGTATTTGTATCCCTAGAATTAAGGAAGATTTAGTTTCCTAGTTTAACCCCTAGTTAGTTGTATATAAACCTAAGATTATTGTATAATTCAAAATAAGCAGTTTTTCAATATACATTCAGTTTCCACATTCAGCTTTAAGGAACAGCAAGTGTTAAGACAATGATTCGCTGACAACATAACTAAATACTGCATAATGGGGAACAAGATTTAAACATATTTACTAACAAGAATAGGCATAAGAAAGGAAATGAAGACCTATGTTAGTCGGACTCGGGGTGAGTATTGGATATGGTTATGTGTACGACACTGGTAAGTGCAATTTTTCTAAGTTTTTCCATATATTTGGAGGGTCGGAACTGCTTACATATGTCCATAGAATATGTTCCGGACACAGGTACTTCAAGGAAAATAAAAGGTTGGAGCAACATAGAAGAAGACACTAAAACGTGTTATGACATTAATATTTTTCTTTCATCAAGAAAATCAGTTTCCCATGCGTCAGCCACCACCTGTTCAATATTCTTAAACATAAAGAGAAAAGCATCAATGGCTATCTTACCCGATATAAGCTCCTTTTTGCTACCTTCAGACATAATACGATACCATTGAATTGGACATTTTGAAAGTTCTGGAGCAATATCAGAGCAAGGTTTAATCCGCAAATAAGAACCTAAAGTTTCAGCACCATCCAATTCATATAAATGAGATAAATTTCCCTCAACTCTCTTGCTTTTTGCTAGCTGTTAAAAAAGGGTTAAGGAAAGCAAAAGGTTAAAGTAGTCAATGATCAAAGGAAAAGAATATATCGATCATATGCAACACTCTACTCCAGACAAATGCATAAGAGAAATTAGAAAATGAATGTATCAGAGAAGTTAATTGAAAATCCTTCACAAAGAATACCAATATACCACTGCAAACTAGCAAACAAAATGATACTAATTATCCACTATTTCTGCTTCTTTATTTCAAATGGAATAACTAAAATACTAGGAGCTGATAAACAATTCTGGGAAAAAATCTATTAGGGATGAATTTTATTTGGATAGCAAGAAACCATAAGATCATGTGTATGGCATTTTGAAATCGATTAGACAAGATTCAGAAAGAAAATTAAATATCAAGAAATCTTGAAATTTTAGTCTTTGATGTTGAACTAATTTAGGGTTAAGCTGTAGATAGTGTACTATTAAGTCTTATTTTTTATTCTTTAGAATAGAAGATTTTGCATTTCATTTATTGTGGGGTTTTCCAAATATTAAGAGTCATGGTTATCATGGTAATTTCCAGAGGTGCTGCAAATAGCTAGATTTGAGTCTACCACTCTTATATTAGCTTTTTTCTAATGTTCTACAGCTTTTATTTATATAGTTCAGGAGTTGTTGAGAGTCAATTTTATAGTTCTCTATCTTGGATCTCAAATCCTTGTAGAATTCAAATTATTATTTCCTATGCTTATGCTTTCTTTATGGACTAATTAGTATTCAAAATTTTCCATCCATGGATGTTCGTTTCCCTGGTTAGACAGTTAACCAGATAATGAGTGAAATTTCAACATGATAATTACACTGTCTAGCATGACTTGCCAAATTGTCAGTTATCACGTGATTAAGTGTCTTAAAAATTCTAAGCATAAGAAAGATCAACCTGCTAGTACGCAATACTTTAGCGATTAGCAAAAATTCTCAAATAAACAATACCACAATATACCATTAAACTGAATCATCTAAACTCGTACAGATCATTTTTAAGGATAAAACAAAATGAATTTCCTACCCATCATTATTGCAGCTCTTGCCTATGACAAACACATCCAAATTGGTTGAAAGATTTGAAAAATGCATAAGAAATGAAGTGATAACGGTACAGATCGGATTAGATTCAGTTCGATTTTTCGTTTTATTTAAAATATATATAAAAGCTAAAAAAAATACAATTCGGTTCCCCTTTTTTTTTTGTTTTTCATTTCTCGATCCGAAATCCAATCCAATCCTAATATATACTTTTAATATCCGAACTTAATCCGAATTGAATAAGAAAAAAACCAATCCGAACCGAACACTACAGTTTCAAATCGGTTTTCGGTTTTATCCATTTTTTTCTCACTGAAACATATGAGGCCCTCAGCCTTAATATGCTGAAACCGGAAGAACTAAAGATCAAAGCATTATCCAAAAGATGCATAGACTTAGCTAATTTTTCAGTTCCAAACAATGTCCTACAATAAAGTAAATACCAATATGCTAAATGGAAAGGAAAGTGAAAAAGAAATGTAAAATTTGTGGCCCAACATTGTGCCTAAAAGAACAAATCTTGGAAGATCAAAGAACAAGCTAGAAATCTATGAACATTCATTCGACTACTAGAATGGCTGAAAGAAACTGATTAACTAAATCTACAGAACAAAAGGCAAACCTCTTTTTGAAGCAGTAGGGAATGCTTAGACTTCTCTGCAAGTTGAATCCTTAATGCTCGAAGCTCATGTTGCATATCCATAACCTGCAAAATTTGATATTGGTTGAACTCATCCACTGTTTCAACTAAAAATGGATGGAAATGAGACATCTTGCAGAATTTGAACTGTAACGCAGCAAAGCATACAAATTCTAAAGGATGCTTCTACATATATTAATATACAGACTTGCTATGATTTGCTTTTTGAGCAAACAACCTCAATATTACAAAAGCTCATCCATAGCTTGATTTATTTTGTAGCCAAAGACAATCCATCATTAAATTAGAAAACTCTATGCTAGAGACCAAACAGAAAACTTAAAGACAAAAAAAATTTAAACAATAATTCTCTTATCAATGTAGACACAAAGGTTAACCTGAGAATCTGCTCAATTAGACTTCAATATACATAAACAAGTCAAATTGCATCATTTATCACTATGCATCCCACTCCATTGTTACCTCAGAATGCCACAAAAGAAATGCCCAAGTGGATCGTCTATAAGTGATTTTCATGTTCTGATGAACAATATTCATCACTATCAAGTCCATTTTCTTTTTCTTCTAATTTTTTTGTTTGGTGCAGAGGAAGTGGGGCCATGGCAATAATAAGACTTGCTTTTTGGTAATAATATTTTTAAAACTTGGCTTGCTTTGTCATTTTCTTGAGAAGACTGGAGTTCATCACACAATTCCATTTCCTTTTTCTTTTGTCTTCACTTAAAGAGCAAGAAAGGATCATGATCACATTAAGACTTGCTTTTTGGTAATCCTATCTAAAAAAGGCAACAGCAGAAGCAACAAAAACTCAAATAATAAGTACTTTACCTTAGCCCAGACAAGGCCTAGATTTAAATTATATTTAAAAGATACATGCATAAACCATGCACATGGTAACAAACAGCCTCTTATATTTATTGCTTTTTTACCTATAATTTATTTTATTTTATTTTAATCTTTACAGATAGATTTTTGTCCCTTAACTGAATCCAAAAATAGGCTTAACAGACTTAAAACCATTAATATACCTCAAATGATTAGGGCTAGGAAACAGGAATTAAACAAGAAATCCCATCAACCCCAGCAAGCCATTGTGGCCTCAAGAAATATGGTGAAAGTACTCCAAATACAATGTTGTCCATGCACTTCATATAAGATTATGAGTTTGTAGGACTAAAAGATTATGAATTTCTACAACAGCCACATACAACTAGCATCATGCACAAAAATAAAACAATTTTCATGGATAAAATAATAGAGACAGAAGCAAGAGATAAACCCATAAATGACTAAAAATAATTCAAAAGAATCTTTTTGAATACTTATGAAAAAAGAATCAGTCACAGATCTGAGATTAACCTTGCTTGGTTGGTGCAGCATTTTGATCCGTCTAGCCTCTTGAACCTCCTTCATTAATTCTTCCGGGTCCTGAAATCCATGTGAAATAGTTGTCCTCTAAGGAAAAGACAAAATTGCTACAATAAAATCACACAAAGTAGAAACTGTTATGATGAACATGAGAAACTGACAAGAGAACAGTATAAATACGAAATTTGAATTAATTTATAGTAAAATTAAGATATGTCTAAGCAATAGATATTTTTCACAGTTAATGCAACGTGGAAAGAGAGAATCAATATACAGCCAGATATGTTTAGCAGGTAGATCATTGACAATGCAAATTCGCACAACCAAACTTTGAAAGTCCAGAAAAGACAAATGAAAAAACAAAAACCTGTTTGCCTGAAGCTCGAGACATTTGTTCTTGTTCCTGAAGGGCCTCTTCCACCCTCTGAACTGCTGTTCTTGCATTCTCAATTTCAGAACGAGCAAAAGCTCTTTCTTCATCAACAAGTTTCTTAGCATCTTCAGAAGCCTATACACAAATATGCAAAAGTAAAGCACTAACAGAAGAATTATTACATCTACTTCTATGCATCGAAGAAGAAAAAAAGGAATTAAGCAAATAATTTCTGGATCCAGGCCCAGCTTAGTTAGGTACTTAGATTACTCCCACAAAATAATTATAGCAGCCTTCTTTTAAAAACAAAAAAAAATTAAAGGTTGTTCAGGGTCAGGGCATCTTGGGTTTTCTTTTCTATCTTTCATTCTCAAAATACATTTCTGAAAACAAAACAGTTGTTAGGTGCTTTTATTTCTCAGCTAAAACTGCATTTGAATAACTTAAACCAAAAAATATAGAAGCATAAACAGTTTAGAATTAGGAAAGCATGACCTTTTATAACTTGCCTATTTGGGGCTTAATAATTAGGAAAATGTGGGCAAGGAAAATAAAAGCTTGCCAGTATAATCAGAGGGCAACAAACAGAGCATTCTGCCACTATTGTATCAGTAATGGTACAACAACAGCAATCAGAACAGAACCAAACCAAATAAACAATAAAAGGAGATAAAAGATTAAAGTTATGGCAGGTGTCATAAAGAATAGCTACGATAACAGGTTCTCTAAAATAATCGCACACTATTTAAATGGAAAAGGCAAGCACAACATTTCCTAAACTATTATCTTGTTCAAAATTTCAATAGGATATCCTCAAACTCCAAGTGCAAAATATATATTTGTAACTTCAGAGAACCATAATTTAACCTACATCACCACAGCCAAAAACATTAGTACTTTAGAAAAGAAAAAGGCATTCTTCCACTAAACTATAATAACTAACCAAGTGGTGTCATATACATTCACTTTTCAGCCAAATTGATCTATAGAGGTAATTTAACATGAAATTCTGAATGCTGAGGAGAAACACTGTAACAGATCTCTCTCTGTCATGACAATACATTAGATTTTCTAAACGTTAATCAAAATAATATATAAGCTAGTACTTATCTCTTAACCAAAAAACACACTTAGGAAAGCATCCTACGTATATATAGAGGATAATGCATTTAATTGTTAGCATTTTCAGATATATTGATGCTACGAATATACATCCCTAAACAAACTTACTATGAAATCCAGAAAAAAAAAAAAAAGGATGGCATATCATCCAGCATTTATCATACGTTATATTACCTGCTTAAGGAAATTTGCTAGTTTCTTCACTTCTGCCTTTTCTTGAATCAACTCTCCTTCTCTTTGAGTAAGTTGAACTGCCAGAGCTTCCACCTGGTGAAATAACCATAATTCAAAGGCCATTATTGCCTCACTTGAAAGTTTGCAGGCCATATACATTAACCAAGAATCTAAATAGATGGTTCTAGAACCATGCAAAGGGGAAAAGATGTAACCAGGGCTAAAAGAGAGCATCTCAAGCATTGAAGTACCTTTTTTTCCTTTTTATCTTTATCCATTTTTTTCCACCCAAAAGGTGGGGGAAAGACATATTCTCAAAGCTCATATCAAACAAGATGAACTTTTCTCCCAGGAAGGAAGTTAGCTTGATATCTAACCTTACCATAAATGATAGTGATAAGACAAAATATTACAATATTATTGCAGAAAGCAAAATATCACCATTCACTTGCCATGTTATTTATACAACCAAATCCTTCCTAACTAGAAAGCAGGAATGGATACAGAATATCATATTTAATGGTAAATTAACTCCTATCCTAACACTTTACCAATAATTACAGTATGAACAATGTTGATACAAATGATAATAACACCCTTGAATCTAATGCTGCCAACTGAAGCAACAAATTGATAATCATTGCCCTTAAAGATACGGCATACTTTTTCTCCTCATCCTTAAACATGAACATTATTTCTCTATGCACCAAGATTAATAGCAAAGTTTTATTAAAGTAAAATCTAGGATTACATTTTAAATAGCATTTAACTTCCAAAACCATGATAAATAGAAGTAGCATAGCACAGTTATAGGTAACAAACTCTATGGTAGAAGCACAAGGTAGAACACTAACTAACCATGGAAATAGCTTCCTGTACATCATCCTTGTTTCTTCCAGCCACACGCCCTTTTAAAGATTCCAGGGCATCCCTAAGCTTCTTCAAAAGTACATGTTTCTCCAGCGAAGCTGCCTCTCTGAGTCTAGCCTGAATCCAATATATGACTAGATTATGATTTGTTTACATGACAATCCGTATAGGTTAGAAATTAATAGTCGTGATGCTTCTCAACTGTGAACAGAAACAACAGAGAAAGATAGAAGAATCACTCACATGAACAGACTACTCAGTGAACTAACCTATTTCTTCAATCCAGTGATACTCCAAGATGCATAAACACAATGATAACAACCCATAAAACAAAATCTACTATTCAACTGATCTTAATGCCACTAACTGGCAAAACTGAGCTAACCTTTTATTAAACACAAACCAACGTATAAGTAGTTTCCAACAACCTATCTTCAATTCCTTGAATTCTTCATAAGGATTAAATAAGTCCATCAATGTCAGGCAATTTAAACAAATGTCTTTAGCAATCTATCAAAAAAACCTGCAATGCATAAATAAATGAATTCAACCTCTTCAGACAACTTAGCAGCAGCCGCTAACCCCTTCTCGAATTTACTAGCAAGGTCACGAACAGAGAGGCGTTTCTGCTGCTCCAATAACATTGCGGTCTCACGTGCAACAACCTCCTTCATGGACAAAAATTTAGGACCGTCTTTGATATCCACAATCTGATTATTTGCCCCAATTTTGTAATTGGGAAAACGACTCGAAGCAAATATTACATCAGCTGACAGAGCTGGAACTGCTTCCTTTTGCATGGTATTACCAAAATCCCGACTGACCCTCGTCATTGTTCCGAAACTAAACTCTGTTAGATCACCAAAAATCAAAGGGTTTTAATTCTTCAGTTCTGGAAAAGGATTTAACTTACTAGAAAAAAAATTAGAAATGGATAAATCATTGCAAAAAAAAAAAGCCAATTTTAGTTAGATAATTACAAGTTTGGTAACTAAGCAGAAATAAATTAAAATAATATTCCAAGTACGCCTAATATAATCGAAAAATGCAAAACAAAAATTATAGATCAAAAGTTCAGAAAAAAAAAATCAGAAAATTCTCTAAACTCTAACCAAAATAAAACACCCCATGAAAACTTGTAAAGCAGAGGGAAGTTGAAACAAAAGAGCAAAAACAAAAACAAAAAAAGGGAGAGAGTATTTGGTTATAAGAAACCCTAATTCAAGAAAAAGGTTAAAAAAGAGAATTGAACTTACAGATCATGAAAATTGAGGAAAAAATAAAAAGGAAAATTAAAATAGCGGAACTAGATTGTTGGATCAGCTAGGACTAAATGAAGAGGAAGTGTATGGATTATGTAGAGAAATTAATATAAATAGTTGACGATGAAAAGATAAATAATGTAAGAAAAGAGAATATGCAGGGAAGTGTTTTTTTCTTTTTTTGGTTAGTTGTTCTGCTTTTTGAAAAGGGAGGGCAAAAGAATAGAAAAGCCGAGAGAAAGAAAGAAAAAGCCGCCCTTCCTCTTTGGATTACTTTCTTTTTTTTTTTTCTAATTCGACAGCATCTTATGTTTTTAATTTACTTCATTCTCAAATGGCCTGTATGTTGTCTTTAGTTTACACGTACTCGCCTAATTATTAAAAAATTTTCTTAACTATTTTATTTTTATTAAATAAATTTATATATATATATATATTTTTTACATATATTCAAATAAATTATTATTTTAAATCATAGATTGATTTATATTAAGAATTTGTTTAAATATAAACAAAAGGTTAAAGGTTTATTTAAATGTAAATTAAATATTAAATATTTATTTAGATGCTTTAAAAAATAATAATTTATTTAGATAAAATGATAAAATTTAAGAGTTTTATTTTTGTTATTTTATCATATTCTTTTACTTTCTTTACTTTTGATATAAAACTTATTTTTTCTATTTAAAAAAAACTATTTTTTATTTGTTATGTAAAATATCTATGCATTTAAGCTTTAACATTTATTAAAAAATCATTAATTTTTTATTTAAAAAAATCATAACCTAAAAATTTAAAAAAAAAAGTTATAGATAGTAAAATTTAAATTCTAAACTTACAACATTTTTGTTCAACTTTATTTTACTTTTCTAACAATTAAGCTTAGGATTATATTTAACAGCGTAATTTCATTTAATTTGATAAAGATTTAACAATCATCATATTAGTCATATACTATTATTATATTTAATATGAAAAATATTTTCTTCAATAACATCTTAAAATTGTATTTTTAAAATTTTATGCAAAATATTTTTATATTTGAGTACCAACATATTTTCTCTTTGTTATGAGAATATAAAAAATTATAGTAAATAATATTGACAAATTATATAACAAAATAAACCTAAAAGTTCAAAAGAAACAAGACTAATAAGTAGTTATGGAATTAAACCATCTGATTTAAATATATAAAAATTTATCGGATTGAACCAATCTTTTCTTATCTTATTTAAATATATAAAAGTCAAACCCGTTGATAAAAAAGAAAATAGTCAATGTGGATAATTTATATTTTAAGTTAAAAAATAATTAGTTAGACTAAATTAATTACATTTATTACTTTTTAAATAACCAATATTTTTATCTTATATGGATAAGCTATAATTAATTTGATCAATAATACAAATAAAAATAGAAACTAAATAAAAAGTTAATTACTCATGAATATATTTCCTTATCTTCTAATTACTCTTGAAAAGTTAAATAAAATTTAATATAGTAAATAAAGAAAGAGAAATTAGCCATTTAACAAGTTGACAATAATAAAATTTTTAAATTAGGAAGATTTTGTTTTCTTTTTTAAAAATACAAATTAGGAAAGAATTATGTAATTTTGAAGAAAAAATACATTAATTTCGTATTTTTTTTATTACTTATTACATTATATGGTTAATAATAATAACTTTTTAATGCATTTGCGATAATGCCTCTTAATAACAATATAAATACAAATATTTTTTTTAGAAAAAATATTAAGTAAATCGAATTAGACTATTTTTCAACTTTGTTTTATTGCAATTTTGTCTCTATTATTTTATAAGAAATTTATTTTGTAATCTTGCTTACTGTTTTTTTGTAAGTCCATTGAAATTTTACTCATATAATTTTGTTTATACAATTGTTAGATTTTATTTTTAGAATAGCAATTTTATCAACTATATATTTTAATATACTTTTTCTTTTATAATTTATAATTTAAAGGCGAATCTTTAATATATCCTATAAATATATATATGTTGAATTTGATGTTGCTAGATAATTATTTTCTTTTGCCAAGTATTAGTTAGTAAAAGCTTAACGATTTTGTTTTATTTTGGGTAATTAGTCAATAAAATTATATTGATTTGCAAGGCTTTACAATCAGATGCCAATGACGATTAAGTAATTTCGATGCTATCATACTTGACAACTATGCATTAGTTGAGAGCCAAAGTCATAAGAATTCTCATATATTATATTGTAAGCTAAGTCGACCAAAAATGATATAATTAATTGTGATCTAACTAAATATGTCTTAGTTTTAATTGAAAATAAAAAAAATTATTTTTTAAGTTCTTAATAAATGAAACTTTAGATGATGTAAGATGGTGTTAATTTGTGATTTTTACTAATCTTATAAAAATGGAACAAATTCCTCATTTTTGTGAAATTTACCATTTATTTCATTTAACAAGTTTTAAAATTTTGGAAATTCTCAAGATATAATTGAAACTCTTATACCCAATTTTCTATATTCTTCTATATTTTTTTTAGATAGGCATTCTTGATTCAACTTTTTTTAGGTAGATAGACATCCAAGATACCATGTTGATATGTCACTAATTCATAACAAGAAACACACGCAAGCAATATTGAAAGAAAAATGTCAATGCTTTGGTTCTAACATAGGTTTAACTTTTTTAGAATATAAGATATATATTAATACAACTTCTTCCTCCATTCGGAGAAATCATATATATAATTAAGTTCTAAATTTAATATATTAATATTACAACAAAAACGTTATACAATTAATATTAAATTTTATTTTGACATTATTTTTTTTAAATATGTAACTTTATCTAATTAATTATTTCTATGTTCTCTTAAAATTAGGTGAATATAGTTTATCTTATATCTTATATATTATTATATAAATATATAAAATGCCAAACCCTTTGATAAAAAGAAAATAGTTCATTGTGGATAGTTTATATTTTTGACATGTGGATGGGTTTAAAAATCACTAAGTGTTCCGTAATAAATGTATTTTATTTATTTAAAAATTATTATTATTATTTATAAGAACATTTTTATAAGTTAAAAAAATTAGTTAGACTAAATCAATTACATTTATTACCTTTTAAATATCCAATATTTTTACCTTATATGAAAAGTTACAATTAATTTGGTCAATTATATAAATCTTATATCTTATCTTATATCTTATATAAAAGCCAAAGCCTTGAACAAAAAGGAAATAATTTGATGTGAATAATTTATCTTTTGCAACATGTGAACAATTTAAAAAATTGACATGTGTTAAAATCTATTAAGCATTTAAAATTTAAAATTTAAAATTTAATGATAAAATAAATTTAATTTCATATGCCATATTTCCATTATTATAAAACACGTTCAATGATTCTTATTAACATGTAAATTTTATATTTTGCAACATGTGAACAATTTAAAAAATTGACATGTGTTAAAATCAATTATGCATTTCAAATATAAAATATAAAATTTAATGATCAAATAAATTTAATTTCATATGCCATATTTCCATTATTATAAAACACGTTCAATGATTCTTATTAACATGTAAGGAAAATATTATTTATTTTTGAATAACTAATTAACTAAAATAAATTAAGAACAAAATAAGAACAATAATATTTAAATTAAAAATAATTTATGCTTGACAATTAAAATAGTCAAGTATAGTACATATTCAATATACTTGAGAGAAATGAAAAGAGAGATTTTGAAATTAGTGTAATAACGATAATAAAATTAATTTTGATTTGACATACTAAAATTAATTTTAATTAATTTGATTATCTATTAATCATTTTAAAATTATATATTAAATACATATACATATATATAACTTAAAAGGAGGAGTTAGTAGGTTATATTTTTTAATAAATATAATTCAAGAGTTAAATATTTGTAATTGAAAAAAAAGACATGAAATTACTTTATTTATTAATAATGGCAATCAAAATTTTAATACCTTGCATATGAAATTAACAATAGTGATTTAAGGTATATAATAAAAAAAGGTAGTCAATTTAGTTTTTTAAAATTAAAAATGTATCAAATAAAACAAAATAATTTTATTAAAGGAAACATGGTATTTTTAAGATTGTCCATGTGTTAATAATATAAACCATTCACATTGAAAGTTTTCTTTTTTTGCCAAAGACTTTATCTTTTATATATTTACTAGTTTTATCCGTACAATCCATGGGGTTTTTATTTTTTATAAAATTATTTGAATTAATTAATTAAGTCTCAAAAAATATTATCTTTCTTTTAAATTTTAAATTTATATGTTGTATTCATTTTAATTTGAAATCAAAGCATAAACAAATCTTCTTATATAATTATATTTAAAATTGGAGAGCATATTTTCTTTTTATTTTTATTTTTTTCCAACAACTTATAGATTATATTTATTAACATAGATTTAAAATAAGGTACTTGGATTTTACAATTAGTGTAAAATGTATGATAAAGCACACAAGTAAATATAAACATTATTTCATGATTATTTTTCAAATTTAAGGATTTGTTGGATCTTTATTTAATAGTGAGTTTGACATATTTATAGGTACTTATGAATTTGAAATTCATCTTTTTATATTTGTCAAATTAAATCAATAATCATATTGAATTTTTTTAATTTGTGCATACTTCGTACATTTTATTCTTACAATATATATAGCTAATCATTTTAAAATCATATATTAAATATATATATACATATATATATATATATGTAGCTTAAAATGAGGAGCCAATAGGTTATATTTTTTAAAAAAATTTAAAAATATTTTTTTAATAAATAAAATCCAAGAGTTGAATATTTGTAATTGAAAAAAAAGACATAAAATTATTTTATTTATTAATAATCGCAATTATTAATTGTAAAAGACATAAAATTATTTTATTTATTAATAATTTTAATACATCCCATATGAATTTAAGGAGTGATTTACACTATGTTTGAATTGAGGGGAGAGGAATAAAAGGAAAGGAAATGAAAATAAAAAAAAAGAAGTAATGGAAATAGGAAAACCCTTCATTTGTTTTGATAAACTTTTAATTTAAAGTAAAGGAAAGAGGTGAAAACCCAATAACATTTAGTTTTCCTTATAATCCCCACTTTTTTAATACCTCAATTTGGAGGAAAAGCTAAGGAAATGAAAACTGAAAAAATTTTATTTTTATAAAAAGACTATCATATTCATATTTTTATTATGATATTAGATTTAATTATATAACGACATTTCATACAAAAATAATTTTTTTATTAGTATTTTATATAACATTATATTTTATAAAACATTTTATGAATTTTCAAGTCTTAACAATAAAATAAGTTAAATTATTGTCAGAATAAATTAAAAGATTGAATTAAATACAAAATTAAGAATAAATCAATAATTAACTAATACATTTTACTGTAGTAAATATGCTTAATTTTGTTTACAAAAAATTATTTATACAAACTAGGTAGTATAAAGATATATTTATATATTATATGTTACTTTATAAAAAAAGAGGTTATAATTGAAAAAACTATTATAATAAATTATTTTCTTTTCTTTTCACTATTCATTCAAACAATGATTGTTAAAATTCTTTTCTTTTTTTTTTATTAATTTTAACTATCTAAAGAAGAGGTACATTTACCATTTTCTTTACTTTAAAAAACTTTCCTTTCATTTATTTTTCTTTATTAATATCTATTTAAACATAACATTAAGGTAAATAATAAAAAAAAGTAGTCAATTTAGTTTTTTGAATTATTTTTTAAATAAAAAATGTATCAAATAAAACAAAATAAATTTATCAGAGGAAACACCATATTTTTAAGACTATCTATATGTAAATAATATAGACCATTCACATTGGAAGTTTCTTTTTTTTTTGCCAAAGACTTTATCTTTTATATATTTATATATAAGATAATAAAATGAATTTAAATTTAAATTATTATTGGAAAAATCAAATTTAAATTTTATATAATCTTTCAATATTACAATACTAGATTAAATTGAGGGCTTTCTAGCATGTGAGAAAATAATTTGAATTACTTTCAATCAAGTAATCCATATCAAAAAACCATATTTTAGAAACTTATTACCTATCAATTATTTGATATTCCAACAAAAGCTTATAATATTTGGAAACTATATAATCATTAAAATAGTTAATATATTTTTACAAAAATAATTTATGAATTTCATTACTTTATTTGAACAAATTTCACTCACCGTTAAATTGTACCACCTAATATTGATATAATTTTTATATTATGCAGTCTTTTATATTTATAATTTAGCGTAGAATATAATCTAAAAAGGACCAATAACCGTGTAGATTGTTCAAGAATGTTGAACTTTTAATTCCAATTTTCAGGGTTCAAAATTTAATAATCTCAACTAAAAAATATATAATTTAAAAATATCTATTAAAATGCAAGTACATAGAAATAGGAAAATGTAGTCAATAAACAAGTATGAACTTTTTAATAAAATTTTTGAAATTGATTATTTAATGGTTATTTAGCGTATATAAATATGTTGATTGCAATTAAATTATTAGCTTTTTAATATATAAAATCTTATCTTATATAAATATAAAAGCCAAAACCTTTACCAAAATGAAATAATCTGATGTGGATAATCTACATTTTTAATATATGGACAATCTAAAAAATTAACATGTATTTAGAATTAATTATGCATTTAAAATTTAGAATTTAATGATCAAATAAATTTAATTTCAAATATCTTATTTCCATTATTATAAAATACATTCAACGATTCTTATTAACACGTAAGGAAAAATCTTATTTATTTTCGAATGATTAATTGATTAAAATAAATTAAAAACCAAGTCAATAGTAATAATATTTAAATTAAAAGTAATTTATACTTAACAATTAAAAGAGTTAAGTATAATGTATATTCAATATACTTAAAAGAAATGAAAAAAGATATTTTGAAATTATGGTAATAACAATAATCAAATTAATTTTGATTTCGCATACTAAAATTAATTTTAGTTGATTTGATTATCTATTAATCATTTTAAAACCATATATTAAATATATATACATATGTATAGCCTAAAAGGAGTAGCCAATAGGTTATATTTTTTAAAAAATTATAAAGTATATTTTTTTAATAAATATAATTCAATAGTTGAATATTTGTAATTGAAAAAAAAGGACATAAAATAGTTTTATTTATTAATAATGGCAATAAAAGTTTTAATACCTTTTATATGAATTTAATGAGAGTGATTTAAGGTAAATAACAAAAAAAGTAGTCAATTTAGTTTTTTTAATTATTTTTTAAATTAAAAATGTATCAAATAAAATAAAATAAATTTATTAGAGGAAATACAATATTTTTAAGATTGTCTATATGTCAATAATATAGACCATTCACATTGGAAGTTTTCCTTTTTTGACAAAAATTTTGTCTTTTATATATTTGTATGTAAGATAATAAAATGAATTTAAATTTAAATTATTATTGAAAAACCAAATTTAAATTTTATATGTTATCTTTCTAATATTACAATACTACATTAAATTGAGAACTTTCTAGCATGTGAGAAAATAATTTGAATTACTTTCAATCAATTGATCCATACAAAAAAAAAAAAAAACATATTTTAAAAACTTAGTGTCCATCAATTATTTGATATTCCAACAAAAGCTTATAATATTTGAAAACTATATAATCATTAAACAATTAATATAATTTTTACAAAAATAATTTATGAATTTCATTACTTTATTTAGACAAATTTCGCTCACTGTTATATTGTACTATCCAATATTGATTTGATTTTTATCTTATGTAGGTTTTATATTTATAATTTAGTATAAAATATAATCTAAAAATGATCAATAATCATGTAGATTATTGGAGAATGTTAAACTTTTAGTTTTGGTGTTCAAGGTTTAAATTATGATAATCTCAACTAAACAAATTTAACCTAAAAAAATCTACTAAAATGCATGTACATAGAAGTAGAAAAATGTAGTCAATTAACAAGTATGAGCTTTCTAATAAAATTTTTGAAATTGATTATTCAATGGTTATTGGATATATATATATATATATATATATATATATATGTTCATTGCAATCAAATTATTAGCTTTTTAATATATAAAAATAAAATTTAAAATGAATTTTAACATATATTTCTTAGATTACAAATTTTTTAATGTCTTTTGTTTGATAAATTCATAAAAATTAAAATAACTTATTTTGGAATAAGTGATTATCTAATTGAGAAACATTATTGTTATATTTGAATATGTGAATTTAAGAAAGTGAATTTGGATTTTATTAACTGCATAAAATATTAGAATAAAATATATGCAGTATGCACAAATTAATAAAATTCAATATAATTATTGATTTAATTTGAAAGATATAAAAAGATGAATTTCAAATTCATAAATACATATAAATATTTCAAACTCACTATTAAATAGAGATCTAACAAATCATTAAATTTGAAAAATAATCATGAAATAATGTTTATATTTATTTGTGTGCTTTATTATACAGTTTACACTAATTTTAAAATCGAAATACCTTCTTTTAAATTAATGTTAATAAACACAATTTATAAGTTGCTGAAAAAAATAAAAATAAAATATGCTCTCCAATTTTAAATATAATTATATAAGAAGTATTTTTATATTTTGATTTTAAATTAAAATAACTACAATATATAAATTTAAAATTTTAAAAAAAGATAATATTTTTTGAGACTTAATTAATTAAAATAATTTTATAAAAAATAAAAATCATGTGCATCGCATGAGTCGAAAACTAATAAATATATAAAAGCTAAACCGTTTGATAAAAAGGAAAAATAATCAATTGTGGATAGCTTATATTTTTTATGTGCGGATCGGTTTAAAAATCAACATATGTTCTCTAATAAATATATTTTATTTATTTAAAACATTTTTATTATTATTTTTATAGTATCATTTTAATAAGTTACAAATGATTAGTAAGAATAAATTAATTACATTTGTTACCTTTTAAATACCCAATATTTTTACCTTATATGAATAAGTTACAATTAATTTGGTCAATAATGCAAATAAAAATATAAATTAAATAAAAAGCTAATTAATCATTAATATATTTCCTTGTCTTCTAATTACTCTTGAAAATTTAAATAAAATTTAATGTAGTAAATAAGGAAAGAGAAATTAGCTATTTAACAGGTTGACAATAATGATATCTTTAAATTAGGAAGATTTTGTTTTCTTTTTTAAAAATACGATTAGGCAAGAATTATGTAATTTTGAAGAAAAAATCACATTAATTCCATATCTTTTTTATTACTTAATAAATTATACAGTTAATAATAGTAACTTTTTAATACATTTACAATAATCTCTCTTAATAGCAATATAAATACAAATGCTTTTTAGAAAAAAAAAATGTAAATCGAATTTAACTATTTTTCAACTTTGTTTTACTACAATTTTGCCTCTATTATTTTATAAGAAATTTATTTTGTAATCTTATTGGCTATTTTTTTTCAAGTTTGTTGAGGTTTTCCTTATATATTTTCGTTTGTGCAATTGTTAGATTTTATTTTTAAAATAGCAATTTAATCAACTATATATTTTAATATAATTTTTTGCTTTTATAATTTATAATTTAAAGGTGAATCTTTAATATTCTCTCTCTCGCTCTCTCTCTCTCTCTTTATATATATATATATATATATATATTTATTGAATGCGATGTTGTTAGAAAAAAAAAATTTGCGAAGTATTAGTTAGCAAAGGCTTAACAATTTTGTTTTATTTTGGGTGGTTACTCGATAAAATTATATTGATTTGTTAGGTTTTACAATCAGATGCCAAGAACAATTGATTAATTTTGATGCTATCATACTTGACAGCTATGCATTGGTTGAGAGCCAAATCATAAGGATTTTCAAATATTTTATTGTAAGCCAAATCGATCGAAAATTATATAATTAATTATGATCTGACTAAATATATCTTTATTTCAATTGAAAATGAAAAAATTATTTTCTAAGTTTTTAGTGAATGAAGCTTTAAATGATGTAAAGGGTGTTAGTTTATAATGTTTACTAATCTTATAAAAATGGAACAAATTCCTCATTTTGGTGAAAATTACTATTTATTTCATTTAACAAGTTCTAAAATTTTTTAAATACTCAAAATACAATTGAAACGCTTATACCCAATTTTCTATATTTTTTTTAGATAGACATTCTTAATTCAATTCATTTTTTTTATATAGATAGACATTCAAGATACCATATTGATATGCCACTAATTTATAAACAAAAAAAAAAACACACACACACACAATATTGAAAGAAAAATGTCAATGGTTTGGTTTTAACATAAATTCAATTCTTTTAGAATATAATATATATATATATATATATATATTAATACAACTCACTCATCCATTCGAAGAAAACACATGTACAATAAGTTCTAAATTTAATATATTAATATTACAAAAAAGTCATATGATTAATATTAAAATTTATTTCCATATTAATTTTTTTAAACATGTAACTTTATCTAATTAATTATTTCTATGTCCCCTTAAAATTTTGGTGAATATATATGGTGTTTGATTTAAAGTGACAATTATATCTTAGATATTCAAAGTAGATTTGTGACCTTTGAAGGGATGGACAGTTTTTAATTGTTTTAAGCAAAAATTAAATTGTTGATTTTGCCTATTCCTTTAGGGAAACAAAGTAGCAAACTATATTACTGATTCTTTAGCAAAGATGAATGTGGAAAAAACATAATTATTTTATGCATGTTGGTAGTAGATTCCAAGAGGGTTAGATTTTGTGCATTATTTTTTGAGAAATTAAATTATGTGTATTATTATGTATTATTACAATTGTTTTTCTACTTATGCATTGGAACCTTTTCTAATGTGTTATTATAATTATTTTTTGATTAAGGAAAAAACCTATATCACACTTTTTTATTTTGTACTTTTATAACTTTATTTTTTAATAATCAAATAAAGATTATCTATTAAATCGTAAATAAAATGATGATAAAAAATTATTTAGGGTGACTAATGTTTTTTATCAACCATTATCAATATATTTATAATCATGAAAATAAAATTTAAATTGTTCTCTAAAATTATAATTATATTAAATTTTGAAATAATATTATATTATAGAAATTATTATAGATACACTTGCCCCATGCATGACACAAATATAAATCTTTAAAATTTTAAATAAGTAATATTTGATAATTAATTTTTTGAATTGAAAAAATTAGCAATTTTCTTTACCATAAAATTTTGAAATTACATAATATTCTTAAATATTTTATAGAAAACAAAACTTGAATTTCTAACGTTGTAAAAAAAAAAAAAAAGGTATATTAAATATAACCATGTATCTATTATGCCAATATAAACCTTTCAATATTTTACTCATACAATTTTTTTAACACTAATAATGTTATATATAATGAAAATTATAATCGTTTGCTTACTTGTATATAGCATGAGCTTAAAACTAGTTTATAATGAAATTAAAATATAGCAAAAAAGAAAGTTGTTGGCACTAAGCTCCGACGTGAAGATACTCTTGGAAAACTGAAAACTAGAAGAGAGTGGTTAGATGAAAAAATAGAGAATGTTTCTTGAATTTGCACTTTGACACGCAAATCAGATATCAAAATGATAAAGGTCGGAAGGAGAGAAAAGTAGAAGATTACGACACGATGGAACCTAAGATGATAATACCTGAAAGTTTATATTTATAGATGAGAGATAATAAACCAATGGAGAATAATAATGATGTGGTTAACTTGATATGGCACTGAACATGTCAGGTCGACATAAATGTTTGAATTACCTTTAACTGTCTGCCAAAGGCTTCTAATGAGAAAAAAAGACCATTATACCCTTTAGACTAATAAACGCTTGCAACATTTTATCTTTTCACCAAGCAATCTAAATTTCAGACTATTAGGTGTGTAGTTAGTCCATTTTGTACAAGTTGACCAAGTGGATAGACATTACATGATATTCGATCTCCTATAGTCGATGTCAACATATAGGTCAGCATTAAGGGATAATTGGCCTTGAATTATCGTCTAACCTAGTTAGAGTCCAATCTTGCACATGTGCTTTGGGTTGAGTGCATAACTAACTTGAAAGTTGACGAAGCATCATTTTATTCAGGGTGATCCAAGATCAGGATAAAAATTCATCTAGTTGATGTGGGATTTAGACTTTTTTTTTAGAGTTTGAATTTGAATCACTATTTTAATTCTAGTGGTGAACTAGCTATTGGTTCACTAGGTTGGTTTGACCTGAGGAGCCATCTGATCTATCTGGTCTAATCTAGTGAGCTATATTGTCTAATCGATTTAACTAAGTTGAACGATTGAGGTCACATTAAATGAAGAGAAAGGTAGTTTGAAATGTAAAAGTTAGAGTATGAAAAGCGAAAAGATATCTTTCACTATCTTTCTGACATGTAGCATAATCTATCCCATCCATCTTATCTAAAGTGCAGCTATATAAAGGGTTATTGAAGCCTTTATTTTTCACCTTTTTGCTTTCATTACACTTCAATCAATCTAAATTTTTTTACTTCAAAAGCTTCTTTTTTTTTTAGCTTTACTATTCTCTTATTTTCATTCATTCTCTTCATTTTTTTTTGGTGTGTTCTCACTATCATGTCTTCTAGTTTTAGTTCTAGAAAGGCAGAGAGTTTCAGGGTAAAACCTAGGGGAAGTCAACTTGGGTGAGATAGCGATGACCTAGTCCCACTAGTTATAAGAGGTCGAGACTATAAAAAAATGGCTTATTAATTCAATTCCATGACCAAAGAAGGGTAGCAACAAAACGATGAGAATGCTCGGGTAATAGGAGAATGGGTCATAAACATGAAAGAGTTATATGCTCAGATAAACTTTAAATTAAAGAATCCACCTCCACCTCATTTTCTTGTCTTTCAGATTGATCCATCTTCTATGGTCAATCTTTCTTCATCTTCGGTAGTTTCTTTTTTTAGGGTTCAATCTCATCAACTTTTTTATTCTTCTATTCTCTCACTCATAAATGCTCTTGTTGTTACTTCTATTCTTCATCGGTCAACTTTTGTTGACATCACTTTTTCTCTTGAAGGGTCTCTTCCTCTCTCTTTTCCCTTAAGGTCATAGTGCTATCAACCATTGCTTTATTTTGGAATCTTACTTTTGCTCAGAAGTCAAAGTCTTTTAACGATGAAGACTGTGACGACGAAGATAGTTCTAAGAAGGAATACAAAGAAGGCGATTCTTCCATTGAGAAAAATGATAGTGAAAAAAAAAGTCCTTTAGAGTAGGATGAGTTGGCCAAGGTATTGTATATATTTTTGTGACCTCGATATGATCCTCAATGATGGGATGATGGAACTAAAGGGTATGACTAATCTTAAGGATTGCTCTAATATGTGTTTAGCTTATCATGTTCATGCTTTAATGATGAACTTTCATTTTTTCAGGGAGTAATATAGCATATTAATGCCAAACTCCTCTGATCGAGTCACTGATAAATTAGAGCCTCATCGACTATGGGAGTATTGGGATTAATTTGTGGCTGATCTATGGTTATCACTTTATTCTTTATTTGTTTCAATTTTTAATTTTTATAATTTAACAGTCACTCAGCTTACCCATAACTCTATACGGTACATAATAAATTTTATTATTCTTTATCAACACTTAAATATTCTTCTCGATTTCCCTTTATTTAAGAAATTTTTTTCTATTAAAAGGTACCCTAGTAATAAAAAGTGGTACTATGTAACAACTTGGCCTAATAAAAAGTTATTTGTTGATTGTCTGAGCTCTATAAAAATTGAAAGTTGCTCTTTCTCTACCTTAAAAAATAAACATAAAATAAAAATAATGAGATCGAGGTTGAGATTGAGGTCGCTAAAGTCGAGGTCAAGGCCTAGAAGATAATAAATGAGCCTAAACAATTTGTAAAAGTGCCTATTGCTCTCTCCATCTTGAACTTATCAAATCGAGGATAAAATAATAAACTACACCCATAAGAAAAAGCTCATCATAAATGCCTACGAGCTAATCTCACCTGAAGTAATAAATGAGACAAATTACTGGGGTAAGTGTAAGGTAATCTTATAGGATTTTTTTTTCACTAGATTTTTTATCTAACTCTTAGTTCAATTTTGTATAGATGTCTTTCAACAAAAATTTTGACTTTTCCTTCTTTTAGTATGAGCCTAAGCTAAAAAAGACCCAAAGCAAAAAAAAAATCTAACTCCGTGCCTTTTCTCGAAGGGGAACAAAGTTATCAACCCACAGCAGGTAGCATCAAACTTCGTGGCTTAGCATTTTCTAGCCACCAAAAAACACAAGTTTACAGCACATCGAGACTCTCATCAACAGCTCTTTTTTTTGGAAAAAAAAATTAAAGACTAAGGTTTTCTTCTCTACCCTAGAGATTTTTTAGTCTAAGATGTTAAGGCCTAGCTCAAAGAAGATCTATATGAGGTTAAAGTACACCCAACTGATATCAAATAAAGAACCTCAATGTGACCAGAAAGCTCTGTAAGGTGTAGTCCCTCCCATCAATGAATGTTGCTTAACTTTAGCTCAATTTTTTCATTGTTCATTATTTTTATTTTTTTGTTTAAGTTTGAGCTTGTCTTATGTAGTCCATTAAAAGCTCCCACCCAAGCCCATTGATAATACCAGCTAGGCCTTCTACCATGTCTATCTCATTATGGCCCACTGTTCAAAGTTGAAAAGGACATGGCTGTCCTAAGCAAAGAGCACCAGAAGAGCTCAAATACTCTAGGTAACATAAAGTCTAGCATGTCTTACAAGAAAGAGGCTTAGTAGATAAAGAAGATTGATGAGCTGATGATCAAATTAGTGACTATCTATATTGAGAAAGCCTTAGCAAAATCTATGAAGGGACAAATCAAGTTAAAACTTGGTGATGCTCAAGCTAAGATAGCAAGGTTGAAGTCTAAATTGAAGGCTGGGGAGAAGAAATAAAAAAGCTAAAAGTGAAAGCCATCTAAAAGTTTAAAGTCTTCAATGAATTCCTCAAGCTCTAAGTGGAGTTCTTTAGGAAAAATGTACTCAGTACCTTTAAGTTGGCTAAGGATGAGGTGTAGTTCAAATTTGTTAACTTTAACCTTGATCTCTCTAATATAAACATAAATAATATCAAATTGAGGCCTTCTCCAAATCAGTCCGACGATGATGAAGATGAAGTATTGGATACCAAGCTCATGGTTGTTCTAAGTGCTAAGGTTGAGGAAGGTTTAATTGATGAGGGTCAAGCTGGCGTTGCTGCTACTGCTGGAAGTGCTGAAGCCACTGCTATTGTTGTTGATGCTATTGATGTTGCTGATTTTTACGGTTTTTTTTTATTAACTTTTGTGAACTTTTATGGATTTTTGTTAAAGTATAAGGTAAGGTTTTTATTGTAACCTTGAAAAAAATCACTTTATACTACTTTTATCAATGACAATTCTTTTGTACTGACCTGATCACTAATTAAAAATTTATTACATTTTGTTCAAGTTTTAATTTAGCTTTGTTTAGTTTTATTTAGTTTAAATTTTCTAAAGTTTAAGCTTGGATAACCATTTATAAGATAACCTCACCACTCAAGTTCTATGAAATTGGTTCGGACAATTTTAAAAAACTCAGCAAATAGTTGATTTGATTAAAATAATTCAAAGTTTCAGCTCAGTTAGGGTGAACTTAAATTAAACTATCTTAGGTCAGATTCCATTAGGTTAATTAAGGCTTGAATCCAAGGATTAAGTTAAAAGTTATCATGTTATGACCTTGAGTTTTAGGTCAGACATATCAAGTCAGAAACATTATTTTTGGACTAGATAATGGACATGATTGTCGTCAAATAAACATGATCATCATGACTTTATTGACTTTTGGATTAAAGTGAGAGCTCGGTTAAATCTGAGCTATTGATAATATACTTTCAAATTGTTCACATTTCATGTCCTCGACAAGTAGTTGCCATTCATGTCATATAATTTGTAAGTCGCGTCATGGATAACCTTATTAACAACGTATGGTCCTTCTTAAGTCAGAGTTAGCTTGCCACTTCGATCATTAACTCTTGAAACTTTAACCTTTTTAAGCAACAGGTCACCCCTCTTATATCAGACCTTTTTATTATAATAGTTAGATACACTCTGCTAGTAAATCGCTATTCGTGTCAGTGCCACATCTTTCTGTTCTTTAATTGGATCTAGGTTAGGCCTTAGGGTCTTTTCATTTTCTTCGCCTAACCCTAGCTTAACTTTTAAGCTCGAAAGACTTAACTCTTAAGCTCAAAAAACCAATCTCAATGAGCACCATGGCTTTTATTTTGAATGCTAGGTGGAAGGAGATTTCTCTTATGGGGACCTTGGTGGTCATCCTCAGGGCCATAGTACTCTGAAGAGTTTATTAGCCTATTTTTTTTACCTCATCTAATCTCTTTTTTAAGGCTTTTAATATTATTTTATTCGTGACCTCAACTTATCCGTTAGACTGAGGTTGAGTGATCAACATAAATCTTAGATCGATATGGAGGTTTGAACACCATTCATTGAACCTCAAATTTTTGAATTGTTTGTCATTATCCGTTATTATAAACTGAGGTAAGCCAAATCTGCAAACTATGTTCTTTCATAAATTTTTTGACTTGGGCCTTTATTATAATGATCAATACTCAACTTCAAGCCACTTTATGAAGTAGTCTACCACTATTAGGACAAATTTCCTCTAGCCTACAACTGGGGTGAATGGTCTAAAGATGTTCATATCATATTACATGAAGAGCTAAGAGCTTATAATAGGAATGAGTTCAATCAATAATAGATGTTATACATAGGCAAATCTTTAGCATTTGTCGTATCTTTTTATTAGGTCGATCGTATCCTTTCTGATGATAGGCCAGTAATAGTCCTATCTAAGCATTTTATAGTCAAATGGTCGAGGTTCGAGATAATTTTCACATATTTTTTTCATAAATTTCTCTTAGAAAGTAGTTTTTTTCTTCATCATCCTCACATCTCAAATAAGACAAGCTAAAAGATCTTCTATACAATTTTTCATTAATCATCGTATACTAAAAAGCCTTTTTCATTAATACTTTAGCTTGGACCCTATCATTGGGTAGCATTGTAGTTAAGTATGTCTTGAACAAGGTCATCCAAGTTTTTTTCCTTTATTTATCCTACGAGCTTTTCCTCGATGCTTTTTTATACCAATTCTTTCACTAAGACTTGGTCTAAATTCTCTATCAATATTTCTGATGCTAGCTTAAATGAAAAGTCTGCTCGTGAGTTTTTGGATATCGGTATCTTTTTTATCTTAACTTTTTAAAAATTGAAGATAAGAGTCAGTGCTTTATCCAAGTATCTTTGGATTTTTTTTCGAGCTTTAAACTCACTATTTATTTGACTAACCACTAATTAAGAATCCTTGTATATTGTTATATGCTAAACATTTAGCCCAGCAGTTAGTTTGAAACCAATACCTCATATTTCACCTCATTATTGGATGCCTTAAATCTAAATCTTAAGGCATACTAATATTGTAGTCTTTCTAAGCGGATCAGAATGAAGCCAGCTCTGCTGCTATGGCTTGTGGCTAATTCATTGATAAAAAAATTTCACCTTTTTTTATCTAAAATTTTCTTGTTCTCTTCGGACTGTTCATTAGGATAGGCTAACGTGAGCTTTACAATAAAGTCTGCTAACACTTAAGACTTCAGAGCTGACCTCAGAAGTATATATACGTTGAATTCACTGAGCTTTATCACCTACTTAATTAATTTTTCTGATAGTTTTGGCTTCTATAAGACCTATCTCAATAGTTGATCAGTCAACATGTGGACCATGTGGGCTTAAAAATACAATTTGAACTCTCTGACTGACATGATAACTGCATAAACTAATTTTTATAACTTATTGTAATTCATCTTTACCCCAATCAGAACCCCACTCACAAAGTAGACAGGTTTTTACCTTTTTTTTCTTCATAAACTAAGACCGAGCTAATGCCCTGTTCTATGGTGGCTAGATATAAGTACAAAATCTCATTAGGCCTTGACTTGGAAATGATGGATGGAGAAAATAGAAACTATTTAAATTCATCAAATGCTTTTTAACATTGAGGGGTCCACCTAAAGTAGAAGATGTTTACAAAAATTTTGAAAAATGACAGATATTATTCTGCGATCCGGATATGAATTACTCAGGGTGGCTATTATTTCGGTTAGTCTATGTCTGTACTTTTTTTATTAAGGTTGATGCTTTCATATCCAAGATTGCCTAAACATTTTTTGAGTTTGCTTTTATCCCTTTTTTATTAATCATATAATTGAGAAATTTGCCCAATGTGATTCCAAAAATGCATTTACTTAGGTTAAGCCTCATTTTGTATTTTTTCAAGATGTCAAAAGTCTTTCCAAGGTCTTTCAAGTGCTCAATCAAGCTCTTACTTTTGACTATCATGTTGTTTACATATACTTCCATATTATGACCAATCTAATTTTTAAAAAGCTTGTTGACCAATCTTTGATAGGTCGCTCTTGTGTTTTTCAACCTAAAGGGCATCATTTTAGAATATTAAAGGTTTTTTTTAATAATTAAGATCACTTTTCCTTATCTTTCCTCAACATCTTGATTTGGTTATAACTAGAGTAAACATCCATAAGGTTAAGAAAGTCGTGCTCGGCTCTATCATCCATTAGTTGATCTATGCTAGAGAAAGAAAAAATATCTTTTGGACATGCTTTATTCAAGTTGGTAAAATTAACACACATAATTCATTTTTTGATATACTTTTTGACTATGAGCACATTGGTTATCCATTTAGGGTAGTAAACCTCTTTGATAAAGCCCATTTATAATAATATGTTGACTTCTTTCTTGATAGCTTTTTATCTTTTTGGGACAAAGGTCATTTTCTTTTATTGAACTAGTTTCACATTGGGATTAGTGTATAGCTTAAGGATCATTGCCTTAGTATTGATTCTAAGCATATCGGATAATGTCCAAGCAAAAATGTCGACATTATTTCTCAAAAGTTGAATTAACTATTCTTTATGCTCAAGTTTAGTTTCGATCTACATATGTTTTTTAGGGATGTTATCCCATAACAATATAAAAATGAAATCTTCCATTAGTTCAGGTCAATTTTCATCAGTCAAGTCTTTGATCAATTATTTTTTCTATTTAGTTAGGTCGAGACCATTTTTTTACGAAAATAAATCCTAACGGAGTGATTAGTATGTTATTAATAACTTGATTAGAATATATGGCTAAATAATATGTATGTATTTCTCATTTCGATCTTTGTTTTGACTGACGTATTAGCTCGATCTAAATGACATGTAAATACTTATGCCTGCATAAGAGCTTGCTTATCTTTAAAATT
The DNA here is from genome assembly GCF_047325235.1 of Durio zibethinus. Classification (NCBI taxonomy): domain Eukaryota; kingdom Viridiplantae; phylum Streptophyta; class Magnoliopsida; order Malvales; family Malvaceae; genus Durio; species Durio zibethinus. The sequence goes on from NC_143176.1 coordinate 18,936,895, forward strand.
TGTTCAAGAGTTGAAAAAATGAAACAAAAGGTGTCTTTTATTAGAGCTTAAGAGCTCATTATGGCTTAAAAGCGCATTTTTATTAGGTTAGTTTTACATTGTAGGTTCTTGCCCCTATTTTCTTGCTTGTTTTCTGCTTTTATTGGTTGTCTTTCTTTTTTTAGGTTCTTAGTCTTAACCAAACTACCAGTATACTTCATAATCTTTTCTTTCATTATTGTGATGTAACACTTTCATGTCATAGATTGGTCTCCCCTCACCTTTCCAACCCCCTAAAGAGTTGAAAATTTTACTTTTCGATGGGGAGTTGAACCAATGACCATTATCATACCTGGGTTAGATTTTTTTTTAGCTGAAGTTAAGCTCCTTTCAATAATTACATTGATCGCCCTAGTGATTGGCCTATTATTGCTAGCTCGACCTTTTTCCTGTCTTAACTCATCTTTTTGGGTTTTTTTTTTTTGTTTTTTTTTTTGTTTACCTTCCCTGTCTCATATAAGCTCTCTTCAAAGCCCGTCTGTAATTCGATCTAGTCTATCCTTATCTTCGTTGGTCTATAAAAAGCACATCTTTTGGTTAGATCTTTTCTTGTATTTTGCCTAAATGGCTTCAGTTATCTAAGCTCTGGATTCATCTCAATTTGCATTAAAATCTTCTCTCGAGTGGTAGTTAGTGCCATATAGTTTCTTTTTCCACTAAGACTCATGGACCTATGTTGTCTCACTCTTGGAAGGATTATAGAAATCCTTATATTTTTTACAACCGATGAGAGAGGATGAGCCTCTCTCATCTCAACCATCAAAGAGGGGGAATAAGCCTCTCACCTCAGTTATTTCTCATTGTAGCTTCAGTATTTATATATTTTTTAGATACAAGTAAGACATCAACCAAAACCTTAAGTCGCTCTAATAACAAAGTCAACTTAGGTGGTATTCTTTGTCGTTGAGTCCACTTATCAGGGTAACTTCAACAACCATTTGTTTTAGGTCTTTTACCTATAAAACTTTTGCATTAAAATGCATGACGTAGTTTGTCAGAGATTCAATATGACCTTGTTGGATTGACATCAAGCTTAACTCTGTTTTTTTTTTATTTTTTGGTTACTTACTAATTAGGATAGAAAGGATGCCTGATCTCTTTAAATGTTATGATTAACCTTACTTTTAGACTATTATACCAGGATCGAGTTGTGCCCTTGAGGGAAGTGGCAAGGCCCTTACACATCAAAGCTTCATTCGCACTCTGTATTATCATATTAGTTCTATAAAATTTTAAATGATTGAAGGGGTCAGAAGTATCGTCATAAGTTTCTAAGGTTGACATTTTGAACCCCTTTGAAGGCATAGCTCTGTCAATCCACTCTATAAAAGGCCATGTCTCAAAAAATTTAATCTCATCCTTAAAAGCCACCACTTTTACCTTTAATTTTTTCTTTATGGCTTACATTTGAGCTTCTAAGTCTTTGTTCGGTTGGGGTTTTGGCTTGGTTTATTTTGATTTTTGAGTTGTGATGTGTGTTAAGTTGTGATTAGGGTAATAGTGACCTAGGGTATTATGCTCTTTTACTTTTGAAGCCAATGAGGCTTTCATCTCTTTTGTAGCTTGGTTGCCTCTCCACAGCTTATCGACCAAAGGTGACTAGATCAAGTACTTTTGAGGCCTACGATGGGGTTATAGTTTGTAACATCTATTAAAGGCCTGTATCTGCTTGATCAAAGCTTGAAATTGTTTCATGGTTAGACTAGCTTGTTATGGTGCAGGTCAATCTAAATGTTGGTCATTATGTGTTTTTGTTCTTGTTGAGACGACGGTCTCTCCTTCCTCAAAAATTCTCTTCCTATGTGGTATTGTTTTGTGCTCAACTAATGAATAAAAAGGCCTCTGTTTGGTGCGCTAAATGTTGGCACCCAACTTTGATGTAAGGATACTCCCTGAAGAACAAAAACTAGAAAAGAGCAATTAGATGTAAAGACAGTGAATATTTCCTTTATTTGCACTCCTACACATAAGTTAGAGATCAGAATGAGAAAGGTCGGAAGGAGAGAAAAGCATAAGGTTAAGACAAGATGAAACTTGGATGATAATGCCTGGATGTCTATATTTATATATAAAAAGCAAATAACCAATGGAAGACAATAATGACATGATCGAGCTGATGTGATACTGAAAGTATCAGGTTGATTTGACATGTCAAGTCAGTACAAATGTTCGAATTACCTCAAGTTGTCTACTAGGGACTCCTAATAAGAAAAAAGACTACTATACTCTTTGGATCACTAAATGCCTCCAACAAAAGTGGCATTTATAACTTTGTTATAATGAAACTATTTATAGTTAGAGTTTGTTTTATACATTAACCATATATATTAATTTTTAATTTCACTTTTGCTAATTATTGTCAATACTTGTAAAATTCAATATTATTATTTAGAATAAATTTCACGATTAATCACTGAATTTATACCCAAATCCCTTTATGTTATAGAAATTTAATTTGTTTCAACTATGTCACTAAAGTATATTAAGTATAAAAAAATTGATCACCTTAATAAATTTTATCCAAATTTTGGCAAAAAATAGCATTGCTGTCATATCGTTAGCCATATCGTCTGTCATATCAACTAATTAAACTCATATAATTTTATGAAAAATTATTAAATTTTCAACCAATTTTCAAATAGATTACTAAACTTTAATTAGTTTTTTTCAAATTTAAAAACATAAATATTCATTAAAGTCTATCTACTTTAGGATTACTTAATTTTTTTTTCTTTTAATTTTCTATGGAGTATGATAGGATTTTTGGTTACATAAAAAATTTGGATTTTAATTAGTTGAGTTGAATATTTAGATTTTATCAAAATTTAATTTTGAATGAAATTTGTTAGATTAACCAAATTTAATACATTTAATAATTTTTAGTGATCTTATAATGACTTATTAAAGTTCGGTGACTTATTTGAGAATTGGTTAAAAGTTTAATAACCTTTTATAAAATTATATCAGTTTAGTTAGTAATCAATGATTTGACAACTATGTTACTTTTCTGTCAAATTTTAGATAAAATTTATTAGAATGATTAATTTTAGTATAATTAATAAATTTTAATAAACCTGTTTAGAACAAGTTAAAATTTAGTGACTCAAATAAGATTTGAGTATAAATTTAGTGATTAATGGTGAAATTTGCTATTACTATTTAAGATTGTAATTTCATTCAATTGAAAAAAGATTTAACAACCATCGTATTAATCACTATTTTTAATATGAAAATATTTTCTAAAAAATATCATCCTAAATAAATTTAGTATTTTTTTTCCTTTTGAGAAAGTAAAAAATTTATTGACAAAGTATCTAACAAAATAAACATAAAAATTGAAAGAGGAATACATAGACGTTGTATTTACCCAATTCACTGTACTATTTTATAAATTTCTCCTTTGGCAAATGAAGGTACTAAATTCCCAGTTTAATTACCATAACTGTTAAGAAATGATAAAATTTTCTATTAAAGTTGTTTTTTTTTTTTTAATCTTTCTTCCTATAGGAGCATAAATATTTTTTTTTCATCATTATAATAATTAATTTTATTATTATTTTTTAATTGGATTAATATGTAAAATGTCTCATGTATTATATTTTTTTATTAATTTATTATCTAAAAAAATAAAATTTTTACTTTGATATTCTAATTTTTATTTTGTCAAACACTTTAATATTTCGTAATATTTTATTAATTTAGTGGTTGATATTATATGAATATCTAATAAAATTATATCATATCATAAATATCTAATCATTATCATGTCAATTATTATTACGATAAAGAAAAAAAAATAAAAGTAAAGAGAACAAAATAGAAATCTTAAAAGAAGAAAATTCAAAATAGTATATGTTTATATATGTAATACTTTATATATGATGCATTCATGACAATGGATCATGAGTAATTGATAACTAATGAAGAGTTTAACAGAGTTGATGGGAGTTTAAGTGGATTGTGAGTTGTTGGCATTTAATAATTTTAGATTAATTGATTTATTCTGAAATTATTTATTGATGGGATAATTAGATAAGTAATCTTGGTGGATAACTGCCTTGAATGTCGATCACATTAAATGAGAGATGTGAGAGTCAAATATATACTAGTTGATTTGATAATCAGGCTACAACAAATTTAATGGGAGAAAGCTAAAAGTAGAGTACCAAACGAACAAACATTTATTTAACGTCGCCTGACCGCCTAGACGAGCGTGTGTGATTTTTTTTTATATATATAAACAGAATGATTTTTGAGGTGCACCAAAACTTCTCAAAATTCAAACCGTCGTTAAATACTAATTTAATGATTAAACTTTACAATTGTGTCCAAGTCTGAAATAATTTAGAAATTAGTTATCTCATATCATTCAATTTAATTTAAAAGTTAAATAAGTTTACCGAACTAAAGTTCAAATTTGAAGAAATGATTGAAAAACAGTATTTAGGTTGCCAGAAGTCTGAGCATAAATGTTTGACCTGGCTTGTGAACTAACCCTGAGAATTGGTTGAATCTTGAAATAGAAGATGGAGAACAAATGTTCCATCGATTTGCGAATAACCAACGAATATAACTCTTATATTTTTCACTAATTCTTTAGCACTTGAGCTGTCCAAAGCCCATAATCCATGTAATGCATCACTTGGCAATGAACAGTTGATGTAACTCTGGGATGTTTTCCGAAGACCACTATGTTGTCCCATGCAAAGAAAATTTCTAGAGAAATAACTTCCAGAAAGTTCAGTCACGAAGTTGGATAATGGTAGCACCAAGGAAATTTCCAAGCTTTTAAGAAAACTGTTTCTAACTTCCAAAAGAAATTAAAATCAGGAGCCTTCCAGATGTACGAAATCAAACCACTAAATTAACAAATAGACCAACTTTAATTCATTCTCCTAATTAGCTCATTGATGTAATTCTCGCGGTTGCCAGCATCTCCACCTTCAACATAGTGGTTTCTCTTCTTCTTCAGACCACCCAATGGTGCCTTGAGCTTAAAGGGCCAGAGGAAGTTGTTGGCCTCCTTAAAATGAGGTCCCACAGTCATTATCTCATGGATGAGATCTTCCACACAGATGATACCTAACTTGCCCAAAGCCTGCGACCCGTTAAAAAACAACTATGCTTAGTAAATGTTCAGCACCAACATGAAACTCTGTAAATGCAAAAAGATACAGACCTGCTCAACGATTTCATTGTCAGTCAAAGCAACTCTCTGCTTGTTCAACTTCCCATAACCTCTTTTGTAAATCAATTCCCTCACACTCTTGAGATTAGGGTATCTAGAAGCATTCATGACTGAGAAATAAGACATGGCAAGCATATAAAACTATTAAAAGAGAAAGCTAGGAAGCAGGAAAGGCAAAAGATACCCGTAAGTCACATAAGGTTCAACCAGGTGAAGCATGTTCATTGTTGCCTTATTCACTTTAAGAAAAACACCATTGAAAATCTGCAATGGATTCAAATTTTATTTATTTATTAGAAGAAAATATCAAAAAGTTCTCCCTAGAGTGTTAGAAAGAAAGACCCACATGACAAAGCAGCATCATACCAAAACATGCAAGTTTGACAATAAGTTCACAACCACTACCACACTAACTTCAATTTTGAGTTACACTATCAAATGACAAGATGACCAAGTTTCAACAACTTTAAACCATACAAGCTACACACTCTAATCTAATTTTAGACCAAAAAATTTTTTTTTCTCAAACACAAGCACCTGAATATTGACATTAAAATATCAAAAGAGCAAGGTTATTTCAACCAGATATCTTAACACACATCTGACCACTCAACGGGAAATTCACTTCATTAACACACAACATACATACAAGGAAAAGTAGGGAATTGATTCTCATTACCCATATTGCTCTTAGTTTTCGAAAATATTTGGTAAGCTACCTGTCTCAACCGCAAGAGCTGCAGAATCTTTCTTGTCCTTGGATGCATGGCATTGATACTGCAAACAAACATTCACAATATGTTACCATTTAGAATTTAGATTCATAAACCAATGAAATGTCATAATAAATACATACCCACGAATTCGAATAATAAACAAAAGCTTAGCTTCAGGATCGACATAGAATCCTCCTTTCAACTTCGCCTCCCGCTTCAATTGAATCAACTCTTTTTCCTGACAGTTACAAACCACATAATACAATTCAAATGATTTTTGGATTTGATAAAAAACAAATTTACATAAATCCAAAAAGAACAGAAGACTCACCTGAGCCTCATACTCCTTTGCATATTGCTTAGCCCTAGCGTAAATCAGCTTGCGGTTCTCGACTCTCTTCTTCTTTGCAGCTAAAAGCTCTTGCTTTTTGGCAAGCTCCCACTCTTCATTCCTCTTCTTCTTCTTCAAGAGTGACTCAGGAATCAGAGCCTTAACTTCCTCACCCATCTCTTGTCAAAATTATATCAAACAAAAACCAATCAGGAAACAAATTCTACATATCTAACAGTCCTAGAAGAAAAATATAAACACAAAAGAGTGAAACAATCAAATGGGTTATATTAATCAAGCTTATTACTGAATAAAAACTAGGAAATCTAAGTAAGAAGAAGGACACATTTTTTCTAATAGGCAATTATTTTTACAAAAATGGAAACTGAGCTTGTACCATGTCATTTCAAGGACTGATAAACCAAAATCAATGCATGTACGAATAAATCATTAATAAAATTTAAGAAAATCACAAATAACCAGTGGAGGATTTACATGGTATCGTGGGGTGCCATGGACATCCCAAAAATTGAAAAACAAAAAAAAAATTTAAAGAAAATTTTGTGCTGGACACCCCAAAATTTTCTTTTGAATACCATTTTCATGTATAAAGTCGATAAATCGTAGCAAGTGTTTTACATGTGTTATAAGTGAACACCCCACAAAAATCTTGGATCCTCAACAGCAAATAACCAATGAAAATACAGGTTTTTGCAAAGAAATGTTGTTCCGTTCTTACAGTTTTCAGCAAAGAAACTAAAAGGGATTCGGTTTGCCAGAAAAAGTAGCGGAGGGCATACCTAGAACTGTGGATCGGATACGGCAGAGCTAAAGGCGATGTTAGGGTTTGTGCAAATCTTATAATCTAACAAATATATCGATTTTTAGACTCTAGGGTTTTTAGGCGTCAGTCAAGCTTCTTTTTTAGGGTTGGGTCTCCATGATCCAACTCAAAAATCCTCTTTTGTGGCCCAATTACTTGTGGACAGATCTAAATTTAGGGTTGACATGATCCAACCCAAAATCGCATCAAAACCAACAGAAAAGAGGCAAAAAGAGATCCGTATAAGATCGGAATATTGAACCCGATGTGAATCAACCACGCACCTTCTGAACTGGAGTCACACGCTCTACCATTCCGCCAGGGACCAGATTGATGTGTGCGTTAATCTCTATATATATTTTTTAATGTTTTTCGTCATCTCCTTTCGGTAAAAAAAAAACAAAAAAGGAGAACAAAAGACACCGCTTGAAATGTCCTTTCTAATTACTCTTTCCTATTGCATCTTTTCGCTTTAGATGCATCTTCGTAATCTTAAAACTAATGTTATCAAATTGTTTACTGGATCTGTGTGAAATTATTGGAGGATCAATGTTCCCACAAAGATAAAAGGATATCTTTCTTATATTAATGTAAAGTCAAATTACATAATAAACAAAGTCTTTTGTCTAATCATATCGATTACATTTATATATATATATATATATATATATATATATCTCTACAAATATAAGGGAAAAATGCATTTATTATCAATAATTAACCAACAGTCGCATAATTTATTAATAAAATGTCTAAATTTTTAATTTCAGTAATTATGATTTAAATTATGATAATTTTAAATATAAAAGAAATCGAATGATTAAAATATTGATTCAAATATAATATAATTTTATGTAAAAGTAAATTATAAATTTGGTTATCCAACAATTAGAAATTGTAGAGGTTACAATTATATAAAACTTATTACATTATTTTTCATATTTAATGATTGTATTCTAAATAAAAAATACATATGTCTATCATTAAATCAAATGTTTAGTTCCTAATTTTTTATTTAATTTATCCTTTTTGCTTGACCCAAAATTGAGTATGTCCAAAATATAAGTAGCTGTAGATAGAGATAGATAGCTCTTAAATGGCTCTGTTGGGGCTGAATCTTTGAGTGGTGTTGGCCTCTTAGAAACCGTGTGCCTCAGTTTTGTTTATTGGTTTTGGTTTGTTCAATTATAGCAGCCAACGGCACATGCCATTCATGTTCATTGCAAATAATGGACCGACCTTATCACATGATAATATATAAGATTAACATATTAAATATCATTAATTAATAATGTCATGATTAGTAATCAAATTACCCCTAAAATTTGAGTATCTTTGGGTCATCCCTTTTGATGGTGATCTTTAAACATTTTTGCCTATGGCATTTTTCTTTTCTTTTTTTCCTTTCACTAACGGGAACATTGTTGGATTTTTAGGCTTAAGAGAACAACAAAACCGAAATAATGTAAATAATAACTAATGTATGATAATTGATGAATACATATAAATGTCAGTGTGAATTTAACTTGATATGAAATTCGAACTTATTAATTTATGTAGTCACTCTTAAAAGATGTTATCTAATATATTTTGAGTTTAAATTTCAATATTTATGTCTCTTTATTTTATTTGTAATCTCTTCTATAATAACAAATTTAAAAATTTTTCCGAACGATGAATCTAGAAGAATTTTTTCATAGGTGCATACTTATAATAAATATAAAAATTTAAAATGATGTATTACTATATTATTACAATATTTCATGATAAGTTCTCATATTTTAAAAAGAGGGTTAAATATAAAAATGACTCATGAACTGTATACTTTTTATTTGTTTGATACCTAAAACAATAAAACTGTTAGATTAATACCTAAACTTTTAATTTATTATCATGTTGGTATCTGAGACTAACACCGTTAGTCAACTTTATTGATATGACATTAACATTTAACAAGATACTAATACGTCTAAAAAAAATTTAATCAACGTTGCATAATCAATGTTACATCAGTATCAAAAGAAAATTAAAAAAAACATCTAAAAAATTTTAAAATTTCTAAAAATATTTTAAATTTTTTTTAAAATTTTTAAAAATTAAAAAAATTAAAAAAATTATATATTTTTTAAAATTATAAAAACTTTTTAAAAATTATAAAAAATTTGAAAATTTCTAAAAATTTTAAAATTTCAACAAAAATTCAAATCAATTCTTAAAAATTATAAAAAATTTTCAAAAAATATTAAAAATTATTTTAAAAATTATAAAAAAATTCTAAAAATATTTGAAAATTTAAAAAAAATTTAAGAAAGTTTAAAATTTATAAAAATATTAAAAATATAAAATATTTTTAAAAATTATAAAAATTATGATAATTTTTAAAATTCCAAAATTCTAAAAAATTAATAAAAATTAAATTTTCTTAAAGTTTATAAAATCTAAAAAACTTTAAAACTAAAAATTAAAAAAAAATTAAAATTTTTAAAATTTAAAAATAAATTCTAAAATTTTTTTTAAATTGTTTGAAAAATTAAATAATTTTAAAATTTTAAAACATTCTAAAATTTTTTTAAAAATCTAAAGAATAGAAAATTTTAAAATTTTAATAAAATTCCACACAAATTTAAAAATTCAAGAAATTTATATAAAATTTATAATTTTAAGATTCAAAAAGTATGAAAAAATTTCAAATTGTTTTAAAATTTTTTTATTTCAACTATTTTAAAATTTTTGTGAGGTTTTTTTTTTTATTTAAGAAATTTTTATTTTTATTAAAATATTCATTTTTTATTTTTTTAAAAATTTTTGAATTTTTTAAACTTTGAGACTTTTGGAAAATTTTAAAGTTTCCTTCATTTTTTAAGAATTATTTTAGATTTTTTTAATTTTAAATAATTTTTTTGAAATTTTAATTTTTTTTATTTTTTATAATTAAAAACTTACACTTTTATATTTTTTAAAATTTTTTTGAATTTTGAATTTTCTTTTTGAAAATTTTTAGAAAATTTCTTTTAATAATGATGTAATAGTGATGATGTGGCATTAATTGCACATTTTATTACATGTGTTAATATCTTATTAGTTATTAATGTCATGTTAGTAAAGTTGACTAACGGAATACCAATGTTACAACAAAATGAAAGTTCCTGAAACAATTTAACAATTTTATTTATTTAGGTATCAAATTGATAGAAAATATAAATTTAATGATCATTTTTATATTTAATCCTAAAAAAACATAGTTGCATCATTATTAATTGTATCAAATACATATTTTTATTTAACTAAACAATCATTCAACAAAGAATTAACAATGACTTTATCAATTTTATTGACATAAAAAATGTTCAAAAAAAATTTAATTTTTAGGATATCCAAAAAAAAATTTTCTTCAAAATTTTTTGTTTCAAGTCTTTGAAGGTGGCCATTAACTTTAAGCCATAGATCTATCTATGCTCTTTTGTAAAAAAAAAAAAAAAAAAATGGTATGGAGAACTTGTTTTCCATTTGATAGAACAATGACACGTACATTTTATCTATGTGCACATACATATCTACAGTATACATGGCTTATACCATTATTAAATCATTCCTAACTTTGGCTTAATACTAATTCATAAGTACCTTTTAAAAGGAGATAGACTACTATTTAGAGTTTAGAGTTAATACTCTAACCCTAAAGGTTATTATCACTAGTGATCTCACTTTAAACGTGATCCTTTATCATTAACATCAAACGATCCCAAGAACCTCCTAAAGACAAAGTTGATGACTATTTGCATCACCATGCATACAAAGTATGCGTAATACTTCAATTTAGATCCTTCTATTAAAAAAAAAAAAACTGAACTTAAACGACTTTAACATTTCGTTTGGTAAGAAAAAAAGAAAGATAAAAGAAATTGAATCTAATGATTTGAGTTACCTAACAAAAAGTGTTATTTTATAATTCTATCATGAAATTAAAATATTTTTCTTCATTTTTATTTTTAAACGGAGTTGGACCGACACCTTATTTTGAAATAAACTTCATTATCATGCCTACCTTTTTCTTCCATTTTTTGTGAGATTTATTGATAATAAGACTCCTAAATTTAGAAGCAACAAATGCTAGTAAGTAATCGGTTGGGAAATTGGCTGGTCCGTGGAGGGATATGCTTGCCCTAAAACCTAAGCAAAAATTTAGAACGAGTTAAGGAATTGATAAGAGGAGTGTCAACTAGGCATAGGTACTTGGCAGGTCACATGCCCATATCTCTCTCTTTCATGTGGCCCTTACTGCAAACCTACCTTCTCTGTCTCTATTGGGCTATGGTGGATGCAACAAACAAATATATATATATATATATATATATACATACATTTAACAAAATAGGTCATAATTGAAAATAAAATGTAGTGAATTTTTTTACTACATTGCACTTTTTATTTTTCATCGGATTCATATAATATTTTATTGCTCATGAAATTAATATATTAGATACATATATTAATAAATCATAAAAATAAAAAATATTTGTTCATGTATCATATGGATATACAAAGGGACAAAGTACTTAATTATCACTTTTATTACTAGCTTTGCTTTCAAAAGATTATACAAAACAAATATACTCTATTAAAATTTTACCTTCTCAAAAAATAAATAGAAGTACAATTTAGATGAAAATCAATTCTACCTTATGTATAATATCGTATTCCGAATTCTATATAATATGATATATTTTTAAATAATATTAAACAAAATTTTAAATTGAATTGGGCTAAAAAAAAATAGATTTTATCCAAAATTATTTTGTTGTTTTTGTTTTTTAAATCTCTTTAATTATATGATGGAAGAAACTATTACCGTCATAGTTATATTTTATGAATGAACTTCTTAAATTCAATAAATAAAATCATATACACAACAAGATATGAATTCTCTCGGCATGCATTCAAATGAAACACAAATCCGACTCCAATATAACAAAAAAATTGGACAAATTTCTTGACTCACCACCCGTATTCACATGATTCAAGGGTAAACAAGTCATTCGAAAAAAGGACATTTCCGTCAATCTAAATGCCTCCGAAAATAATAAAAAAAAAACATAAAAATACACCGAAAACAAAATCAAACGGCATCGAAGAACGGCAAGGGAGGGAACCAATATCAACCGTCCGATCTCACAATTAAACCCTCATTTCTTCTCTTCCCCCCAGATCATTTCCCGTCCCTCGCTCTCTTTCTCTCTCTGATCCTCCAATCTTTCCCCACTCGCACTTGCCCCCCGTAAGCCCCAATCTCCAGATCTTTATTTTTCTTATTTATAAAGTTAATTTATTTTTTGCTTACCATTTATTGACTTTCGCAGGAATTAAAAATTTTAAAAAATGAGGGAAATCCTTCACATTCAGGGCGGGCAATGCGGGAACCAGATCGGATCCAAGTTCTGGGAAGTGGTCTGCGACGAGCACGGCATCGACCCTGCCGGACGTTACACCTGAAACTCCGATCTGCAATTGGAGCGCGTGAATGTTTACTACAATGAGGCTTCTTGTGGAAAGTTTGTCCACGCGCCGTGCTCATGGATCTTGAGCCGGGGACTATGGATAGTGTGAGAACTGGACCTTATGGACAGACCTTTAGGCCCGATAACTTTGTGTTTGGGCAATCTGGAGCTGGTAATAATTGGGCTAAGGGGCAGTACACTGAAGGAGCTGAGGTTATTGATGCTGTTCTCGATGTTGTTAGAAAGGAAGCTGAGAATTGTGACTGTCTCCAAGGTATCAATTTTTTGTTAGATTTTTTAACCTTTTTTCCCTTTTAATATTGATGCTTTAAGTGACAATTTAATTTCTGTAGATAACTAGATATTATACACCGTTGGTTGAATTTATAGATGTTTAGAGGCCGGTTTATGTCCCTTTAATTAAAACAAAATCAAAATTGAATTAGTATTATGTTAGAATATTCAACGTAAACAACTTTGGCAATGGATAAAATGACAATGCAAATGAAAGTTGCTTTGTAGATCTTGGTGTTAAAGGCAAATTTTGAACGCTAAAGATTCCACTGTTTTTTTTTTTTTTTTTTAATTTTTTGATAGGGATTATGGTGGGTATTTCTTGTTTCTTTATTTTTTTTTTTTTTGGGTTTTTAGTTACATATTTATTTGTTTGTCTGAATAGGATTTCAAGTTTGCCACTCTCTGGGTGGAGGAACTGGTTCTGGTATGGGCTCCTTGTTGATATCAAAGATCAGAGAAGAATACCCGGATAGAATGTTGCTCACTTTTTCTGTCTTCCCATCACCAAAAGTTTCGGGTACGGTGGTTGAGCCATACAATGCCACCCTTTCTGTTCATCAGCTTGTTGAGAATGCTGATGAGTGCATGGTGTTGGACAATGAGGCTTTGTATGATATCTGTTTCAGGATTCTGAAGTTAACTACTCCTAGCTGTGCGTTTCTATTGTTTGTCTTGATCCTAATAAATGATTGCCTACAATTTTGTAGTACAAAAATTAGTTAATTTTGTTAGTGTGCTATCTTGTATTAGTTCCATTAAATTTCAGCACAAAACTTGACAAGTAGCTAATTTATAGAGTAACTTTGTGGAATGTGTTTCAGTTGAATTGTTTTGCAGTCTGTGCCTAAAGTTTTAATCTAGTCATAGTTTTATTGTCTGGTTTGCATTCTAAAAGATAATGGAATCTCACATCTTACTGGAATAGGTGATGATATCAAATGGTATTGAAGGGAAAAAGGAGACTTATATTAGTCCCCTGATTTGGGTATCTTGTGTGCCTCAAGTTGTTCCTATATGGTGCACAAAAACAGAGGATGCTCTTGGCTGAGTATTCCTATTCTTTTGATACATATCAATTGGTCTACTTAATTCTTTTAGTTTTTTTTTAAAGAAAAAGCAATTTAAATTCCTTCTTTTAACTCATAAACAGGGATTAGTTAAGAATTCTGGGTTTTCTAATCTGGAAAGTACTTTGGGTGCTTTCCCATGCTACATTGCTACAAGGTTAAAGCTGAAGTAAATTTCTTTTGTTGATTGTAACAGTTGGTTATCTGAAACATCTGATCTCTGCAACCATGAGCGGTGTCACATGCTGCCTTAGGTTCCCTGGCCAGCTCAACTCTGACCTTCGAAAACTTGCAGTGAACCTCATTCCTTTCCCCCGTCTTCACTTCTTTATGGTTGGATTTGCTCCCCTCACCTCAAGGGGAGCTCAGCAGTATTGTACTCTAACTGTCCCAGAACTAACCCAGCAGATGTGGGATGCTAAGAACATGATGTGTGCTGCAGACCCACGTCATGGTCGCTACCTTACAGCCTCAGCCATGTTCAGGGGCAAGATGAGCACCAAAGAGGTTGATGAGTAAATGATTAATGTCCAAAACAAGAACTCTTCATACTTTGTCGAGTGGATTCCAAACAATGTGAAGTCCAGTGTTTGTGATATTCCTCCTCGGGGCCTTTCTATTTCATCTACCTTCATTGGTAACTCAACCTCCATTCAGGAGATGTTCAGGAGAGTGAGCGAGCAATTCACAGCTATGTTCAGGAGGAAGGCTTTCTTGCACTGGTACACCGGGGAAGGAATGGATGAAATGGAGTTCACTGAGGCTGTGAGCAACATGAATGACCTTGTATCTGAATATCAGCAGTACCAGGATGCAACAGCTGAGGAGGAACTCGAATATGAGGATGAGGAGGAAGGTGTTACTGAGATGTGAGAGATCTATATGCTGCTTTATATTGTGCGATGTGGTAATGCCTTGTTATACTGCTTGAGAGTTGAAAAGTGGTGATTTTCTGCTAGTTTGAGTATTTAAATATGTGAAAAGCTGTTTGTGTTTTTCTTTTATGTTTGAAATTCTTGCCCTGCTGTTCTATTCTTTTTCTATAATGAAAATTAGTATTATTTTGAGTTATGTATATAAATACAGCCTTAGACACCTTAGCAAATCATGCATTACCTAGTGCAGTAGATAAGTTTTGGGTTGAGGAATGTCTAGACATGATTGCCCATATTGTTCATGCAGATTGTAAGTGAGATGGTGTATTTGTTCCATTTAAAATATTAAAATTTATGTTTTTATATTGTATTTTATATAAAAATTGTATATCATAATTTGTATTGACACAAAAATATACAATACAATTTTTTAGTTTTGTTAAATTTATTTGTAGCTATTGTTAAACTTTTAAACTATTACTTTCATGTGTTTTTTTTTCATATCTTGTTCATCTTGTCATGTTTAAAATTGTTAGGTTTTGTAACCTTGAATTAGATTGTCAGGTCTTGTAACCTTGAATTATGAATGAATTTTTTTTTTTTAAATTTTTTCAAAAACTAATACTATTAAGACACTTGTTAACATTTCCCATTACTTGTTATATTAATTTTTTTAATATACAATAAACGGGT
Organism: Durio zibethinus; assembly: GCF_047325235.1. Lineage (NCBI taxonomy): Eukaryota > Viridiplantae > Streptophyta > Magnoliopsida > Malvales > Malvaceae > Durio > Durio zibethinus. The sequence goes on from NC_143176.1 coordinate 18,952,419, forward strand.
ATACAATCTTGTTAAGTATTAATATTAATTTTGTTCTTGGAATTTAAAAATTTTCAAATGAATAAAATAATTTTTTTAATTATAAAGGTAAAATACTATAAACTTAAATAATAAAATTCATTCCTATAAGTTATTAAGATAATGTTTGATGTATAAGATAATTGGTAGGATAAGTTAATAATAATTTTATATCTTATTTGGTTTGTATAAAAAAAAGGAATGATATTGTAAGGAGGATTAATCATTCTCTTGGTATAAGATGATTTAATTCTCAAAATGAAGAGAATTATTATTAACATATGAGATTAAACTTATGTATTTTTAAAATAATTTAAATTGTATAAAATTTGAAAAAGAATAATTTTAATTAATAAATAAATTTATCATATTCTAATTTTTGCATATAAAAAATAAAATAAGATGATATTATAACATTATTTTATTCTATTTCATTTTATTTTTTTACCAAACACATTTCAGAACTATTTTATTACGTTCCAAATGTTTTTGCAAACAACCTTCAAATTTGGGATTAAGGGTCGTTTGGGAATTCGATTAGGCTCTCATCACATTGAAAAGTGCTTTTAATGACTGGTCTTTTCTAATCGGACTGTTAAGTGGATCTAAAACGATTAATCAAAACCCCTGTCCAACAGCTGGTAATGGGCCAGTTTGCAAAATACTCTATAAGATGTGGCCCACTTTGTTCTCCCTACTGGTATGTTCTTTTTCGTTAGCCGCTTCTACTTCTTCTGTTGCAAAACCCCACTCTGAAACCCGAACCGACTGTCCCCTGTCAAATTCAGGATTTCGAAACGATATTTTTACTATTCAATATACAAATCCTTTTTTTTTCAGTGCAAAAAAATGTCAAAGAAGAAGCCAAATATGAGAAATCAGATGGACGCCGCGAATGACCACCGATTTAACATAAGGAATATTATGAAGGATATTGAGTTTCTGGGTATTTATCCCCCTCTATTTCCTTCTAATTTTGCCGTTTCGTTTCGTTTCGTTTCATTTTTGTTGTTGTTGTTGTTGGTGTTCTTTTAAATTCTCTGATTTGCTTGAATTGAGTAGATTTTGTTTCTAAAGTTCTGCCGTGAAGTTACATGATTTTGCTGAAAGCTTTTCAATGCATTCTAACGTGTTGGTTCCATGAATAAGAATGAAAATTCCACTGTTGCTGCTTATACTTTACTGCAACAATGGCTAAATATGTATATTGGTTCTGAAATTTGAGCATCTTGTGCTTAATAATGATATATTAAATACTATATACTGCTTAGGCTTCCGAGTAGTAGTTTTGGGTATGTGAAACCTGTAGGCTGTAGCTAAACAGGTTTTTGTTGGACAGTTTTAGGGTGTGGGCTCTTATACCTCAAATTTTGGTGAAATGCTTCGAGTTCTTGGAATATTTTTTAAATAGTTAAAATGTTTAGGATTTATGCCTGCTGCCCGGAAATTATATTGAACTTGAAACATATATTTCTCGAATTAATTTGAGATCAAATATTCATAGCTCCATGTGTGAAATGATCATGCTATAATTAAACAATTTCCCCCTCCCTTCCCAATTATGGATTATCATTTGCAATGTAGTAATATAGTGGTTTTGTTGTTGTTTATATTTTGCTGATTTAGGATCCTCGTACATGACATGGAAGGAGAGGAAAGAGATGGAGAATAGGAAGGTGGTTTCTATGGGTGGAAGGTAAGAACTTTTGTATGCAAAAAAGATACAAATTGAATCCTTAGTTTAACATATTTAGTTCATGCAATCACCTTAAAAGGTGGCATTCCGCAAGTTTAAGATTCAAATCTCACTATCTGCAATTCCTTCCCTTATCTCTAAGCTGTTAAAAAAAAAAAGGGTATACAAGCTCTGATGAAAGCACAGTGATTAAGATTTTAAATTTTATAATATTAACTTTTAGTTGCCTGGATACAGCCACCTAAGAAGCAGAGATTACCCTTAAGTGTAGCTAGGGTGGTCATGAAGAAACAAAAGGAAAGAGAAGATAAAATGCTAAAAGAGGTGATTTATTTTCATCACCTTCTGACCATAATTCTTTTAGCTGTTACAAAATTTATTGTGGTTCATTAACCTTTTATTTCCTTTTTTTTTTCCTTTAGAATATGTTTCTCGGCCGATTTAGAGGGAAGCTTGGTGGTGGTGTTAAAAGATCAGCAGACAAGCGGAGGCCTGAGGAGAGGGTTCTGAAGTCAAGTGAAGGTCATTTTAAAAATGGTGTACTTGATGTGAAGCATTTGTTTCGTAAGGCTTCTGCTAATGACAAGGACTTTGATGGACATGCGGTTAATAATGCAAAAAATAAAAAGGGAAGTGTTAAAAAGAATAAAGGAAAGAAGAAAAGTGGTGGCCGGGGTGGTGGTGGCACGAAGCGCCATTGAATGAAACATCTAATCTAAGAAGATTCACCCCCTTGGCAATGCCAGTTTTGGATATTTGAAACTGATAGAATAGCCCTTTTTTGGGCATTGACAAATTGTCACAGTTGGCCTATGTTCTATTATTGTATGCTAAAGCTGTTTTCAGTTTCAAGGCCCTCAAGTATGCAGAGAGCACAACTACATAGCTGCTTGACAAATATAGGAACGACCAGTAAATTTGATAGGAGATTGAGTCTTGATGATTTGTTTGCATAATTTGTTCACAACCTGGTGTTGGTTATTCTGCATATGAAATCTTTCGCTCTCCTCTTTTATGTTTATTCTTTGTTCCCACTTCAAGCATTGCTTAAAATTTTACAAAATTTGTAAATGCTTCATTCCTATGCAAAATGTCTCCAGGCTTGTATTCCATGATATACGTTTCAACAAGCCTTTTTAGAAATTTTATGAAAACAACCACTACTACAAATAAAATTATGGAATTGTTGTAAATGTTAAAATAAAATTTAACTCAAAATAAATACCCGAAGCATTAAGTTTATTAGAACATGTGTCTCAAATTTCAAATTTATATTGATATTTCACTTCAAATTTGATTAAAATTTATAAAATCTTCTGATTTTAATAAATTTTTTTTTTTTAAATTTAGGTGAAGAAAGATTCTTTTATTTTATTTTAGGATCAGCCAAAATTTATATTAAATTTATAAATATTCAGGAAAAGAAATTATGGAATGTAAAAATCAAACTTAAACTTTACAAACAAAATATTCAATTTTTATCTGTTTAAGCAATACCATTGGTTCATAGACTTTTCTTTGGTTAAAATTTATTAATTTAACTTCGCAAAGTATTTTTTTTTTTTTTCATTTGAAAGTAACTCAACTGGTTGTATATGTAAGGAATTACCAGTTAAAAATCATAAATGGCTTAAAATTTGTTTTATGTTTCTAATTCTATTATAAAAAAGAAATTATTATTATATTAATTTCACAGGGCGATTTGGTTTACTACTTGACTCCAAGCGAGTGACAAAAAATTCTGAAAACACCACTGAGAAATGGATGAACAAGAATTTAGACGCGTTCTCGATCTCTTCCCTGTTGTTCGATCTCGTGACTACCACGTAAAAAATATCTTTCATTCTTATTTATACACTATGTTTCAGTTCTGCCTTTTTGCTTATTTATTTGTTTATCAATTTATCTGTTCTTTAATCTTTCTTTGTTTCGATTTAATTAACCACGGACATCAATATTTTGCTTCTGTTTGATTCTTCTTTTTCCTGGAAATAGGGTCATTTTTCTGGAATACCCATTTGAAGGTTTTTTTTTTTTTTTTTGTGAATTTCTTTAGTTTCACGTTGTAAAACGTTTTGAAAGATCCTCGTTTTGTGTAAGTGTTATAATCTTATGTTTTGGTATATTTGAATCTTTGTTTTTATTGATTTATACTTTTTTTTGATTTGGTCGATGATCTGTGTTGGGATAATGCTAAGTTGCTTTTTTTTTTGTTTTCTTTTGTGTGTGTTTCATGCCCCTGTATTTGGAGAGAGTATTATAAGAGCTAAATATGGGATTTTGTGGGACTTGAGCAAAAAAAAATATATATATATATGTATATATATATATATATATATTATTTAATCAATATTGTTGCTCGCTGTTGGTAAAATGTTTTATTGTCTCGTTATTGAATAGGAAAGGATTTGAGATTATTGTTTGATTTTGGTTACATTTGAAAAATGTTTGATGGGGGCCTCTAATGATCTAACATTTAGATTTTGATCACTGGGAGCAGTTGATCATGCAATAATATTAGGGATTATGACTGCATTCCTTTTGATATAAAGATTTTAGATTTTTGATTTGGAGAAAGAGGGATTCAAACCCAGCTCTTTGAATAAGAGGATCATGCATCAACCAGCTGAGCCAAATGCTTGGATGCTAAAGATTTTAGATTCATTGTTGTTTGAAATTAATTTTAAAATTTCAGGCTGAGTTAGATTCATCAAGACAGTCAACTTCTCGTTCAGCATCAAATAAAGCGGTATTTTGTGAAACTGATTAATTCCTCCTGCTACTTTTTCTACAATAGATCAATTTTGTGTATTCTGTTTAATTGTATCTGTTATATGCTGGTTTGTCATGTTTGTCATTTGCTGAACAGCTTAAGGATTGGCAAGATGCTTGGCATGATGTTGAAGGAAAGGAAATGGAAAATCAAGGAATTGATCTGCATGGTAACTTATCACACAGAGTCCACAGAATAAAATATCTCTTTGTTTATATATATATATATATATCTATCTATGCTAAAGAGAATAGTTAGATGTTTCTGTTGCGAATTTGTTTGGATGAAAGTCTTGATCTGTCATCAAGTGATCCATTTTATGTCAAACCTTTGGGAAATAATGAGAATCACTCTTTTTTTTCTTTGAAAATAGACTCTTACAACTTTTATTTAATTTACTTGCATGAATTTGTTTTGGCAGATAAGTTCTGGCAGAAGCTAAAATTGACAGCTGAGGGGAAGGTATGGTTAAAATCTAATCACCTCAAGTTAAATAAATGTTCACAATATTCCAAATGGATTAGGTTTTATTTGAATTTATTCTCTTCTGAACGGGCATTTGTTGCAATAAATGATGTATAAGTTACTATGGTAACTGATTAAATTACCTACTACTGGACTATAAAATTAATACTGATAATTTGAAAGATTTACTGTGGATCTGACGAGGCAAGGTGCTTTAAGAATCAAAATGTTATTTTCTTCTATTGAAAATAAACCTTGTACTTTACTTACTGAAATTCACAAAAAAAAAAAAAAGGGAAAAGAACAAGTGGTAACCCAATAGGGTTTTTGTGTTCAGGAGCAAAAAGTAAAATGGAATGTAGTTACCAAAATGTAACTAAAAGATGAGATTGATAACTATTGTAGATGTTTCCTCCATATGATTTTCTTTCGACTTAGTGGTCTTCCCATGGTCTCTAATTCCACATGCATAGCTCCCTGAAGTCTTCCAACAGTCTCTCATCATTACATGTATAGTTCCGTGAAACTTCAATGAAGTTTGTGAAACTGACAATGAGCAGTTGTAGTGAGATTGCTTTTACAACACCAATAATGTTATTCTTGAGGGGCCTTTACATTCTTTCTACCATTATTCTGACACCATCTCTTTTGCTCTTCTAAACCTTTTTTCTGTTAAGAAGATCCTTTCTATTAGTTACAGTTGGCAATTTTCAAACCTCTTTGTGATGATAAAGATTGAATGCCTTGCTTTTTAAAAGTTTAGGTGAGTTATGAACTTTAACAATAACTGAGGGTGGAAAGCACCTTTTATTGTCTTCAATGGCACTGCATCTAGAGATCCAGTTATCAGCTGTTGTCCTGGGCAACATTGACCTGTACCTTTTTTTTAAGTCTTGGAGGAACATGGATCCTTTTGTGATGATATGGATTGAATACTTTATACCATGCAAAAGTTTTGATTATTTACGTGCTTTAAAGATAAACTAGGGTGGAAAGCATATATTGTGTTCAATGACAAACACCAAGAGTTTCAGCATACTTGTGCTTTTGATTTTTTTTTTTTTTTTTTCTGAATTTACTGGATAGTATTCTCCTTTAAAGTAGATCAACAAATTTTTAAGTATTAGATCTTAGTAATTATCTGCATTTTGACTTTGATGCTTTATATTGTTTATTAGATTGGGTATGACATAGAACCTTTATTATCCTACTGTTCATAATGCATCGGAATAATGAGGTCTTTTAAGGTTCTATATGCTCCTTTTGGGAATGATTAACTGGCTAAAAATTGCGTTTTGAATTACTGTTGATGTATAATAGCCAGCCACTGCCTATGTCATGCAATATATTTATCAAAATTGAATCCAATCTTGCCTCTGCTGTAGGCTGTAGTAACTTGTGTTGCAATTACATGTCAAATCAACCATAGAAGGAGATTTGTAACTTATATGGTCCTTGCCTGCAACTCCACATAGTGTCGCTTCTTTTTGTTTTTGAGTTTCTTATGGAATATTTTTTTGAGTTGTTGATAGTAAATTACTAATGTCATTGTAAGTTTTTGTTTACTGTTGATAGAATTCGTATATTTAATATTTCATGACAAACTTTGTGTTGGAAATGTTTTATAAATGTTAATAATGGGTACTTGTTTACTGATATAGATGGGTGCAGAAGAGGCAGACAAATTTTGCAAGGCATTTCAACACGTTCACACGAAACTTGTATGCATATTATAGTTGTCCCAGAACCATTGATTTCCTTTTCTCATAAATTTCCAATAATTGGTATTTGATTGAATGAAATTTCAAATTTCAATAATTTCAGGTGAACGAGGGGTTGAGTTTTGAAGCTGCTCAGAAGTTCCTAAACTCATGAAACTGCTGAAGGATGGATAGTCCCTGCATGGCTAGTTTCTGTTGTGTGCTTCTTGTTAGGTTATTTTCTTTCTTTCTTTCTTTTTCATCAGGTTTATGGAGTAGTTGAAGATTCTGTTTTGGGAGAAGCTTATGATGAAAACCCTTCTTGTTGTGCCTTGTTAAATTAGTTGATAAAATTTGATAGTCATTCTCATAATAACCTACGTTCAAGAGACCAAGACATTCAAGTTAAAGCCTAAGACATTTTAATTTCAATACCTGCTTGTCCCATAAGCACCTTTAAAGCCTCATGGAAAAAATGAGGAACTGCTTATTCTTGGCTTTTGCCTTTTGCTTTTGCCTTTTACTTTTAGTTATCCCTTGTAAAATTTGAGGTATGGACGCTAGATAAGCTCACTCATCATCACACTTTATTCTTGGTTTGCTTCCTCAAACCTTTTGATTGCCAATTTTTTTTTATAATATCAGAGAACCAAAAAAAAAAACAAATATTTATGATGGCATTCTGTAGTAATAGATGGAAATTCTCATGTCATTGAAGATTATTAATTCAAAAAGGTTTTGAACGCTCTCCTTTTTCTTTTTTTGCTTTGAAGTCGCTGAATTTGAAGTAACAGTCTCAAGACCTGATAATAGATTTGTTAATAATTTTAGACATGATAGTGATATGATATGAAAAAATACAAATTGTAAAACATTATAATTTAAGAGTTTAGCAAAAATTATTTATAAATTTGATAAAATAAATATATTTAGTGTTTGATATGACAATACAAATTATGATATAATAATTTTCGTGTTTTGTATATATTTAACTAATTTTTCCTGCTGTCTTTATTTTCATGCTTATTTCTCGTTATCCAGGTTTGTGTATTGTTAACTTTGAATTTTGTTCATTTGACAACGCCTATGGAAAACTTAGAAGAATAAGTATCAACCCGAAAAGTATAAATATATGATTGATGGAAGATATTAGCAAACTATTCCATCACGATTGAATTCGATCCTTGAAAACATTTCTTATCCAAAATGCCAAACAATAAAAAGTCTTGCATGCATAAAACTAGTAATAAAGTCACAAGTCTGAGACAAACACTTGTTCCTTCAAAAGCAGCGACACATTATAAGTAATCATAGGGCAATGTTCCAAATCAGTCATGAAGTGTTCCCAAGATATCGTCATCTCTGTATAGGTGATACCTGAAACAGTAGATTAAGAAAATATGTTAACACTGAAATGAACTGATGCCAATGAATGGTAGATGGCTGTAGAATCCAAAAGACCAAATTGATAAGATTTTTAACATAGGCAAGTTTGTGGAAACCTAACACCTTGCCAATGCTATTGCCATTGCCATGCAGCACTTTGGTAAAATAAGAGCAAATGATGGTACAAACCTTGGTATTTCTAAATGGATATCGGCTAATTACTTTTGGTAAATGACAATATCTCATTCCTTCGTTGTTAAACCAAATTTGTCAACGTCAAGCACACACTGCATTTTGCTATAAAAAAAAATGGCTGCACCAGCAACTTAGGATGTTTTAAGGGATTGAGGAATCAAAAGTTTGAGTTCACACTATAAACGACAACATCAATGACTTAACTATCAAGAACATGGGTTGTAAAGTAGAGTAAAAAATCAAGGTCATAAATTTTGATATCATGCCAAGGGCCAAGACTGCCAAATTACCTTGTTTCCATATTAACCTCTTAACCAACCTGGCTCAGAGGTTTCCAGTTGACAGACTCGGAAAATGATAGGTCAGATGCAAGTTGACTCTCCTAAAAGAATTATGACCATGAAGAACGATAACACACTTCTAAAGACTTCACTAGAAACTGACACTTAACAAGAACTTTTTTTTTTTTTTTCTGTTTCCCCTAGGAGCAGTGCAGCCATATATGCAGCATTATCCTTCCCATTCCGATATTCAAATATAAAAAAATCACTACAATAAACACCACTATTTAAATATTTTAATGTAGATTCATCACCTGCAACTATATAATGTGAAAACATTTCCTAAGCAGATAAGCAAACAAGGATAGGAGTACAAATAAGGTGAATTGCACCAAAATTAGAAAAAGCTTTGGCATTGCAGTAGATCCATAACTGGGAAAGTAAAACATGAATGTGTACGCATGAAAGATTGCAACTTTACAACGGAAACAATGCAATGTCAATAACGTGATAAAGCAATTTCACTAACTACTTTGTCCTGCTTGAATAGCAATCGTTTTCTGTTCTACGCAAAGCTAACTTTCATTCCACCAAATATACCTTAAAATGTGAAACAGCAAACAAAATTGGCCTCGTATAAACGTCACACAGATTACAACATCCATAATTGATTCAATTAGCATCATTCAAAATTCTGATGGCAGAATGCCGAACTCTTAGTTTCAGTTCCCAAAAAACTTCAATTACCAAAAGAAAAATGGGTGAACCCATTTGCTGTCCGTGAAAGTTAAACTTCTAATTGTTACACAATTCTTCGAAAACAAAACGTAACAATCAAAAACAAGCTTAGTTTAGGCAAAACATGTTCAAGCACAACAACCAAAATAATACTATCAATTTAACAAGGAGAGGAAAGAAAAAAACTTATTTTGAAGGGGCAACAAAAGAAAAAATCAGAGAAACAATGAGAAAACGAAATGACATATAGAAGTAAAGAAGACTAACTCTTTTTCACCAAGCTTAACTTCAATGCCTCCATATTCAGGCAAAAGAACTGTATCTCCTTCTTTCAGATTAACTGGGATGAATTTCCCATTTCTGTCCCATGCTCCTGGTCCCACTGCTACCACTTTTCCAGAGTTCAACTAAAACAATAAAAAAAACCAAAATTACAAAAAAAAAAAGAAAAAAAATCAAAGCTCATTAAAATGAAAGATTGTAACCTTGGGGGTTTTCTCAGGAAGCAAGATTCCGGAGTTGGTTTTAGAAGGAGGGATTATTTTCTCAACCAAAATACGCTTAAATGAAGGAATCAAACGCTTCGCCATGTTCGTCGAAGAGGAAAAAAATAATTTATTTTCAAGAGAAAAAAAAAAAAGTAAAGAATGAGAAGGACTAGAAGCTTCGTTCTGCAATGGAAGGGGAATGAAAAATGGGGGCAAGTAGGGTTTAAGATGGATTTATGGTTTCTGTTGAATTACGAAAGTACCCCTCAACCTTCTCAAAGACTCTTCCCTGACATGCGTTCCTGTTTTGTCCTTTTATCTAAATAGATCGCCTGTTCATTTTCATTAGGGCACGTGACAGAACATCCGGTAATATATAAAAAATATATGAAAGAAATAACATAATTTAAACTTTCCATAAAAATCATATTATAAATTTTACAAAGTAAAAAACAAAAATGTTTCTTACCTAAATTTTGATATAATAATTTTATATTTTATATATTTAACATAAAAAAGTTAAAGAGTAAAAAATACCCTAAATTATAATTAAAAAATTAATTTAAATTTTTAATATTTTATTACAATAAATCAAACTCTTTATTTTTTTATTTCAATTCAATTAAATCCTTTAATTAGATAAAATTTAATTATGTGACAACATAAAATCAATCAATTTTTGAATTATAATCAATTGAATTTTTTAAAAAATCTTTAAAAAAATGAAAAAAATTATTTTATTTATTTTTTACATATATTAATTACACTATATGATAAATTTTTATTTATTTTATTGATATGATATAAAGTTTTATTTTAATTAATAAAAAATTAACGATATTAATTTTTTTATTTAAATAAAAATTTAATTAAATATTTAAAAATTGATTAATTATAATAAAAAATAAAATTTTAATAATTTTTAATTATAATTAAGAGACTTTTTATTCTCTTTAACTTATAAAAAAAATATAAATACGAATGATCAAATATATATGCGAAAAGTTAAAGCCCGATCCAAGACTTAGACCACAATTTAGTTGCTTGGGACTTAGGGAGAAAAGTTGAGGGCGGAGGGAGAAATTGGAAGGCCCAATGAGGCCCATCGGCGTGAAGTCTTGAGTAAAAAAAAAAAACAGAAGACACGAAGGAACATATAATTGAAGTTCCGGAGGGAAGGGAGGAGCAAACCGCAAAGTGTTGAGTAGGGGAAAAGCAAAGGAAGAAAGATGAGCAGCATCGGAACAGGCTACGACCTCTCGGTTACCACTTTCTCTCCCGATGGCCGTGTTTTCCAGATCGAGTATGCTGCCAAAGCCGTCGACAACAGTGGGTCCGTTCTTCTTTCTCTTTTAATATTTATACATACTGTAGTTCTTTTATAATTTTAGATGCTCAAAAATCTTTTCTTTTTTGCAGAACTGTAATTGGAATAAAATGCAAAGATGGGATCGTGATGGTAATCCCTTTTCTTCATCTTCCATTGGTTACTAAATATATATATATATATATATTATTTGTATATTAAAATGATTTTTTCTTATTTTATTTTATTTTATTTTAGGGGGTGGAGAAGCTGATAGCATCAAAAATGATGTTAACTGGTTCTAATCGTAGAATCCACTCTGTTCATCGTCATTCTGGCATGGTTATCGTAGAAAATGAATATTTTCTTCTTTTATTTTAGCAACATTTCCAATGCTGCATTTGGATTCTTATTCTCTATTTCTCTTTCTCTGATATTGAATACTATAATTCAGGCAGTGGCTGGATTAGCAGCTGATGGCAGGCAAATTGTGGCACGTGCTAAATCTGAAGCTACTAATTATGAAAGGTTTTCCTTTTTTTTTTTTTTAAATTTTTTTCTTTACATTCAATTCCAAAAATTCAGCTTTGATTGTATTGTTATATGCCCATGTAATTGTAAGTTTCATTTGTTGGTGATGGTGTAGTGTGTACGGTGAGCCCATTCCTGTCAAAGAACTTGCTGAACGCATTGCAAGTTATGTACATTTATGTACCCTCTACTGGTGGCTCAGGCCCTTTGGGTGTGGGATAATACTCGGAGGTTATGATAGAGATGGACCCCAATTATATATGGTTGAACCATCTGGCATCTCCTATGTAAGTTCATTTCTCCCAATTAGGGCTGCATTTTCTCTTTCTTTGCCGTTACTAAGTCTACTGGTATATTTATATTTTTCACTAGTGGGTAATGTATTTCCTTCTTTGCCTTGTTGTATGTTAAAATTTATATAGAGATACTTTGGTGCTGCAATGGGGAAGGGAAAACAAGCTGCGAAAACGTAAGTTATAAACTATTTCTTTGATCCTGTGAAACTTGCTGGAAGACATTTGATAAAATCATATGGTCATGCTTGGTAGTTAGATGAGATGATTGGAGCATTTTATGTTGTGGACATTTGTTTTTGCCTTGTCAACTATTGCAAGATAATGTAATGCTTTCATGCTTTTTAAATCCAATTGAAAAGCCTTTTGATGGGCTTTTTTTCATTTTTCTTTCTTTTCTGGGTCCTAATTGTAAGGTTTTCCTGGCATCCTTTCAAGTCATAAAAAGATTTTTCTCAATTGAGTCCATGCAAGTTGCCTTACTTCCAAACTTGCATTAAAAGAAATATAGAAGAAGAAAAAGAAAGGATGTAAAATTGAAGTAGATGTATGCAAGTAAGACAATGAAACGATGGGTCCTCCATGTTTTTTTTTCACTTGTCACGTTGCCATTTGTCCTTGAGTACTCAAAAGTCAAGTCAACTCAGCTTGACACTAAACTTGTTGCGTTGGCTACTTAAATTCATTGCTCCTTTCTGTTCGATTATTGGCTATGTCCTTTGAAATATCTAAAGAAATTGAAACCTTTATTATGATCTCAACGCTTGTAGTAATCTTTGGTTTATCTCTTCCTCCGTACATTCATCTCATTAATAACTAATACTAAACAACTATTAAGCTTATGGTTGAATGGTCTATGTGGACAGAGAAATTGAAAAGTTGAAGCTGTCAGAAATGACTTGCAGGGATGGGGTTATTGAAGTAGCCAAAATGTGAGTTATCTTAATTTCTTGTTGTTTCTGTTGTTATGTACTTATTTTGGAATCTGCTGCATTTATTGGTGGTTCATTGAAATTATGTATTTTTTTTGAGTTTCCTTTTTTGTCTTTTAGATTATTGCCTGTATCATTGTTTTGAATGTTAATAATTCTTTTTTGTTCTTGCAATAAGTGGAAATCTAGACAATATGCTCAATATTTTTTCAATTATTTTATTTATTTATTTATTTATTTATTTATTTTGTGAAATGTCTGGTTTAGCACAATGACAACCATGGTAGTTGCGCACAATATATGACATATTTACCAGAATGTAGCTGGGAAATAGCCAACCACCAAGACTTAAGAAAAGAAATGTATACGCATTCAAGCAGATAGTCAAATCATAAATGTTTGCATGTACAATTCATGTGAATGCATGATATCATTTTACCTTCTTTGAGAATGCAAGTCTTTGATGCATGTACTCGATTTCTTCATGTGAGTTATTGTTAAGCAGCATCTACAAGGTACATGATGAAGCAAAGGACAAGGCCTTTGAACTTGAGATGAGTTGGGTCTGTGATGAGTCAAAGCAACAACTTCAAAAGGTAATTTCCAATGCCCATTTAAGATATGCATCACTTTCTGCTTCTTGCTAGCTACAACAGCAAGCAGCAATTACATGTGGTTGGCTATTTGAATTCAATTATGCCATTGTACTATATTTAGGATTTTATGTCGAGTAAAGTTCAATTCGGTCTAAGAGAATCCTCTTGGTAGTTTTTACCCACGTTCATTTTGGTTTCTTTTGACATGGGCATCTTCCCATTTTACTAACATCTTACATGAACATTGATAAACCTTTGTTTCACATGTGAAACCGTGTTAGATGTTTCTCTATCATTTTTTTCCTCCATTGTTGCTAGCTTCATTTTTTCTCAAATGCTTCCAGCTCTAATAATAAACAATTAACTTAACATGTGAAGTAATTTTCTGTTCCTTTGTGCTATCTTGAAAGAAACAAGTAGTGTCAGTTCCATGACCTTATCCACTTTTATATCTCATGCATAATTTGATTTCCCTCATGCTTGTTTCATGTGATGGAATCTGAATTTTTGGTGGAATTGATCTGTGGAATTTGTAGCTATGGATGGTTAGTTTTTCACTTTGACAGGGTTATCTTATATGTACTTCCATCTGAGTTTTCTTTTTTCAATTTCACGAGATTTCAGGTTCCTGATGAACTTTTAGAGGAAGCCAAGGTTGCAGCTAGGGCTGCGTTGGAAGAAATGGATGCTGATTAATAATTATGGGTGACAGAGTCATCTTATGTTTGGAGTCATTGCTGATTAAAAAAGGTCTTTCTATGATCATATCAGATAAGATCAGCAGACTTTTGTATGGGACCATGGATTCTGTAAACCATGAATTTTCTGTTGTCTTTTAACTGTATCTTTTTAGGCATCCTTAAGACATCAACATAGACCAAGCCTGCATTTTGATTTAACTTGAGCTGCATTTAACGTGGCAAATTGTGCCAATTGTACCGTATAGTGCAAAAATATGCATTTGGCTTACATGGATGGCACAGCAGAAATGAATCTTCACCGTGCTGTATTTCTAAAATTTGACCGCTTCTTAAGCTTCACTCGATTGGACCCCAACTTTCCAAACCAGCCCTAATTTTTTTTTTTTTAATATTCTATGTAGCAATTAAAATCTATTTAGACTATTCTTGTCCATTTCTTTTTTGTTTTTTTGTTTATTTTTTTATTTAAAAGTTTTTTTTCCCATTTCTCGCCACTTCCAATTTTATTATTTTTAAATTTTATTTTGAATACAAATAATTAATCTTTTAATATAAAAAATAATTATCATCATTTAGATTGTTATGAATTTAAATAAATATATTATTTTTAATTATTTAAAAAATTATTTTAATATATTGTAATAAATTTTATTAAATTTAAATATTTATTAACAAAATTATTTTAAATAAAATGATATCAAACAATTTAATTTTTTATTTTAAAAAAATTTAATTTAATATATTTAATGATTTTTTATTATATTTTATTTATAATTACATTCAAATATATAACTTATCATTAATTTTAATTTTATCATTACAATATCTAATTATGTTTTCAATTTTATCCGAATTAATCTGATATCTTTCTTTGCTTTCAGAGGTAGGAAATAGAATATAACTCCGCATCCAGTGTGGGTTGGTTGACTCTGCTTCCCACGGGCGAACATGATAACATGAAATGACTATACTTATGTAATAGAAATAGGCACCAGGTCTCCTCCATAAAGATAAGGTAATGCTCTACCGAGGACGAAACAGAGCCGGTAGAAGAGAACTCGGATTCCCGGTGTGAAAGATCATACCTCATAAATTACATATATGAAGACACAGCCAACTAGTACCATTCCGGCTTGCAAAGTATAGGCTACCCAAGCAAAGGGTGTATGAGCAAATAAGTCTCTTCTTTCTTTCTGGAAATCTCCTTCTATAATATAAATAGTATAATAAAGAGAGGGCGTATTTTATTGCCTAGTCCAATCCCTAGAAAGTAGCATTACCACAGCTATTCAGGAACAAATCTAATTGTTGTTTTTAATTTTATCGGAATTAATCTGATCGCTCACACAAATAAAACTTTAAAGGTCGAGAAACTTGCCGCTCATGCAAATGAAAACTGTAAAGGTCTAGAAACTTCTCTTGTATGCACACCTTGAAGAAATATATTAGAAATTAATGATTTTTTTCTCAAATATTTTTTCTTTGATTTGTACTTCACTAAATCAGCCTTGGATTTAACAGTTCACTACTTGCGTTGAAATATAAGGCAAAATCCATCCTTTTTCATTAAAATTTTGTTAAAAGATTTACTTTTTAAAAAAAAATTTATTTAGGTCATTTTTTTGGTTTTGCCATCCATATAGGTTTTTGGAAGTCGATTTGTATTGGGTCGTACCATGACAAGCCAGATCAAATCATTCATGTTACAGTCGGGTATCTAAGTTGTTGATCCACATAAATGTTTACTATCCAATTGGTCTACCAACAAGTGTCATGATTCTCTGGTGAGCGCATTAGAACATCAGCCTCTAGTTCTGAGTACTATTAACGTACCTAGTCCTAGGGCTTTCATCTGCTTCAAATGTCAGCACAAGATAGCAAAAAGTTAAATGACTTAATGTAGTTTCGTAAAAAAAAAAAAAAAAATACTAATCAACTCCTCCTCCAGTAGTTCACAAAATGAGCAAATCTTCAATAAAAATTTCACCTACCAAAGGCAAGAGATTGTGATGGCAATTCAAGTTCCAAGTACTTTCAACGATTTTCAGAAGATTGCTGAACATACAAAGTACCTCATACACAAGAAGATTTTGCTAGTAGCCACAGCCAGTATCTTCACCAAGAAGAGCCGCTATAGCATCTATCACAATGGGTTTATCCCTCACACACCTATTTTCGTGACCAAACTGACCAGGTTCGAGAAAATCATCTAGCCTGGAATCAGCCATCTGGTTCGGAATTTCTTTCTTGCCTTTACATCCTGCATGAATCACAAAGAATTATATAAACATAAAATACTAATTCATGCCACAAAATTCATTGGGTGCAAAATATTTCTCACTCAGAATGCTCTCAACAAATTGTGGTTCATCTGATGAGCTTCCACCAACAGGAGTGTACTCACTAAGAACTGATGTAGCAGAATGAGCTAAAGGAGAATTTGGGTCACAATGTGCTTCAAGTTCTATCTCACAATGCTTTAGGGGAAAATTGGCGACATCATCAAGCATCGAAGTAGAAGAAGACTGCTGAAATGAATCATCCTTTGAGCTGTTAAGTTTCTGTGACTCGTAAAGTACTGCTTCCAAGAGACCAGTGTTTTGAGATGTAAAACAATCTGACTTAACCCGCTCCATTGAAGGGGACTGGATCACAGTATCAACAGACTCAACCAAAGGTAGTGGGACTGCAGGGTTGCCCCAGCTATCTTGTTGAATATCTGAATATTGGTATGAAGGGAGCTCCAACTTGATAGGCCCAGACATGGGCTCAGGAGGAGAGAAATTGCTATCTAGAAGGGCATTGCTGCCAGGAGGAATACCAAATGATGACAGGTCATTGGTACTGAGATCAGAATCATATGGAGAAGATAACTTGTAGGGCTCATCATATCTTTTCTTGTAAGCATATTCAGTCAATTGGTTGGGCATTGAGAGATAACTGCTGACACTTTCCCGAAGACGCTTAGGAGGATGTGCTATTGGGAACATAAGGCCATAACCATGGGACGGACCAACAACTCGTTTAAACATAGTTTTTGCAGGAATGTCAAGAAGCGCTGGTGAAGACAAAATTTGTTGGTTGAGCTCTAAATTC
Organism: Durio zibethinus; assembly: GCF_047325235.1. Lineage (NCBI taxonomy): Eukaryota > Viridiplantae > Streptophyta > Magnoliopsida > Malvales > Malvaceae > Durio > Durio zibethinus. The sequence goes on from NC_143176.1 coordinate 18,969,614, forward strand.
TCAAATTCCACTTGTGGAATCTCAAAAGCATCTGAATGCAAGAGATTGGAACCAAAAGAGTTCCGAGTTGGCATTGAAGCCACATTATGACTCTCTTCTTGACTTCTATTCATTAGCAAGCACACATCAGGAGGGTAAATTGGCAAGCCAGCACGTTGCAGTCTCTTAATTCTTGTATTCCAGTAGTTCTTTATCTCATTATCAGTACGTCCAGGCAACTAGAGATAATAAAGGGATTAAATGATTATGAAAGTCTGGCCAAAAATATGATTATAAAAGTCCGACCAAAAAATGATTATAAAAGTGAATCAACAATAAGAAAAATAATATAGCTCATGAAAAGGATGATTCCTTTCAGGGAAAATTTACTATTCTCTAACTAGTATTCCATGCTAAATTGCTAAGCATCCCTGGCAATCCACAGAACATGAATACGAGAAGAGCTTGCTTATCATGACATAAAAAATGCTTGAATAAAACCTACAATATGTTTGCAATTAGCAGCACAAGAAAAGTACATCAACTTAAACAGAAAAACAAAATATTGATTACATACACATACAAATGCAGATATACATAGCTAAGCATCTATTATATGCAAGGATTCTTTGAAATATTTTGCAAAACTAAAATCTTGGAGACATAATATGTTACTATCTTTTTTTATTAAAGTAGAAAGATCACTTCCAAATATAAAAAGAAACATTAGAGATTGCATATATTTTGTATTGATATAGTGCAAATGCTGTATTCCATAAAACTCATTTTGAAAATTAAAAGATATGCTATCAAATTGAAATTGTCAAAAGCAATACCAACCTCTGCAGCCATTCGTGCCCATTTGTTTCCCAGCTTAGCATGTAGCTCAATTATACGCTGTTCTTCCTCTGGAGTAAACACACCCTTCTTCAAATCCGGTCTTAGATGGTTTGCCCAACGTAGACGACAGCTTTTCCCACATCGGGAAAGTCCTGAGTTTTTCTGGACAGCATTCCAATTCCCCTCACCATGCTTCTTTACATAGTCCACCAGAATCGCATCTTCTGCTGATGTCCAAGGCCCTTTCTTCATATGACTGCTTTCTCTCATGTTGCCTCTACTACTAACTTCTTCAACTAATGATAAGTCAGAGTGACACTTACTCATTTTTTTGTTGCCTCTATTATCCTATTACAAAAACCAAAATACAAAGATTTCTTCACCACCATGATCATAACAATTAGGATAATACTACATTTATCCATTTTAACCGGAGATAACTGCCTTTTTATTCGTTCTTTCCAGTTATATGTAAGACCTTTAACAGTATTAAAACCTACTCTACTAATGTAGCATGATTTCCATGTAGACTCTTTCTACCAATTAAATTTAATAACCAATCTACAATAAGCTTATGAACATTAATAAGAGGATGATTTTGATTATCTCTTTTGGTACACCGGAAATATTCTAAGTGTAATTCTTTAAAAACTTGATCAAGTGAGTGACAATATGTTCCGAAAATCACATTTTCCGATTCTCCTTTCTTAATCTTTTTTCTCTGATTTTCTACGAATTGGATTTATGGAAGCATCGCTACCAATAAGCTAAGTTTTTATTTACATTTCCTACACCTTTTTTTAGCAAAACAAATTCGAAAAACTACAAACTGAGCACCAAATGCATCAAAATATAAGTACCGAAACTCAAAATTAAAAACTGTATTTACCTGAATGAGTTGAAGAGTAGTGGAGTTTGCAGAGCTAATCCAAACCCTAAATGGCTTATAACGGAGTTCCGGAACCAAAAGCAAAAGAAAGGAGAAAAAAGAAAGTCATAAAAAAAGGAAAAGAGAAATACAAATCAGATATTGGAAGAGGAAATCATGAATAAATCAACTACAGAAAGCCACATTTTATTTGAAATTTAAAGGGTAGTGTGAGAGCTGATTAAATTGGGTTTAAGAGTGAAGAAGTTTCGAGATTTTTTTATAAAAAATTAAAAAAAAAAAAGAGAAAAAGGCTGAGAAACCTAAAGTAGAAAGGAAAGTAGAGATGGCAAAAGGAGAGGGAAAATAGGAGAGAGCAGAGGAGAAAAGGACCGGCTCTCCATTTCTCTCTCAGCTCAGCTCAGCTACTTCCATTCTCTATTTTTTTTTAATTTTCTAGTAACATTTTTCAAATGAATAAAAAGTACAATTAATCTTTTTTTTTTTCCTATGGCCAAAGAATAATGCTTTTTTTTCCAATATTTTCTTTTTTATTTATATCTATCTTTATTTAAAATTACTTTCTCTTTATTTTTATTTTATTTTTAGATATTTCATATGTTCAAAAAATATTTGATTGATGTGATTTAATCTGATACTTTGATAAATTAATATTTATAGATTTTTTTAAAATGTATTAATTTGATTTCATAATTTAAAATTAATAAAAATATTAATTAAATTTAAAATTTAATTCTATAAATTTAAAATTTAACATTTATAATTTTTAAAATACTTAAATAAAATTGATATTTAAATATTTTTTAAAACATATTAATTTAATTACATAAAATTAACAAAATAATTAATTAAATCTAAAATTTAACTCAACAAAATTTAAATATTAATATTTATAATTTTTTTATTTTAAAATTATGATTTATTTTATAAAAAATGATTAATTATTAACTATTAAACGTACATGGGGTATGAAATATTTGTTGATCTTAAAAAAAAAAAAAAGGAAAAGGTGACTTGGATTGGATTTAGGGCCCAAGACGAAGGCAGCGTCAGTTGCCTCTACCGCCCGCACGCACAACGGATTCGTTCAGCGTTGGTAAAGCTTTGAGGTAATTATGGAACCAATACATGGGAAGAAGGTTGGACATGATGGTCTTAAAATCGAGCTCCTTGGTCAGATAGCTGTGCTTCATTTTGCTTCATGACTTCCATTTTAGGCCTGCCATTTGATTATACAGCTAGCTGCTGTTCATGCCTTTTTAATCTTTAAAAGTTTCATATAGTTTAGCCTGAATCAATCTATAGTTTGTCGATGATGTATAATGCTGGAAATCATGATCTCCGAATCTATACTCTAAAAGTTGTCCCCTATTTGTGTTGAAGGGGATAGCCCAGTAATGTAAAAATAAATAAATTGAGGATAATTTTGGGTACCTTTCGTTTCCGGAAGCTTCGTAGAAATGAGCCTGGGTTTGGCTAACCCCTCCACTCTTCTTGCCTCTCCCTTCTTTCTTCTCTTCTCTTCTCTTCTCCCTTCCTTTTTCGTCGACCAAAATTTTGCCCGAATAGTCAAAGCCTTTCACTTGGTAAATTGGAGTATTCTGAGTATTCTGGAGACCAAAAGATCAGTCTCGACTGGGTGCATGCATCCTACTGGGTATGCGTTTTGACGGTGGTGGAGGGAGACGGTCGGAAAAATAAAAGAAAAATGGAAAAGAAACGAGAAGGGAAATCGAATACCAGCGGTGGCTTGAACGGGTTCAAAAAATCAGTCCCAATCTGGCATCCCAATTGGTATGGGTTTCGATGCTAATTGAACTCATGCTGTTGATGGTTCATGATGCATCGATCCTATGTCCTGCAAAAAAGGTCAGTCACAATCCTTTCAGATTTGGGGCAAGTTGTTGCATGACATGGTTTTATAAATTTTTTGTGTAAATTTTGCTTTCCCAATCTGCATTCTTTCACCGTGTCGAAGTGATAATTGCTTTCTTCACTGATTGCAGATGCAAGGTGTTATTAACTTCTTTGGCTGGATATGTATTCTGATAAACCAGAACACACAAGCATTCCACATATTTATGACTGCCCTTCTTCAGGTGCTGTTTTAATTTATATTTATCTCCCCTTTTGTCCAAATCTGATAAAGAATCATTAAATTGAAGTTGATTTTCATAATGGTAGATTTTCTCTTATTAGTAAGATGTGATTTGGTTGGTTTCAGATGAACATTGGATTAATCAATTGCTTTCCTAACATCATTTGTGTATCTCAGATATAAAGAAAACCGTCATGTTAGCATGGGTGGAGAAAAATAGTTGGTTATGGAACTTTGGAAATTAATATGGCCTAAGTTGTGAAAGATTTCTTTTGTTATGTGAAAAGATTGTGTCAGAACATTCGCATACAAAATTAGTATGGCCTTGAATTTTGGAAATGTTTAATGAGCCAATGCCCAATTGTTTCCAAATGTATTCAGTATTATTTAAATTCTCATAGAAAAAATTTCCATGTTTTTTTTTTTTTTTTTTTTTTTTTTTGTGGGGGGGTATGGCGTTTGTTGCTGACTGGTAGTGATAGTTTAATGGTTCTTTTGTCTTGAGTTCAGTTAACTGTTTTATTTTATTATTGTTATAAATATTTTACTTGGTTTCTACTACCTTTTTGTTATTCCATTCTACAATTTTGGAAGGCAAGGAAAAGAAGTGTTGCTGTGAATTGGATTGCTTATGGGTGAAGAAGAAACAAAAACTGAAGTCTTTGAGCCAGTGGCTAATGGGACTTATCTTCCAGAGCACTTAAGATTGTTAGCCATGTCATCAGTGTCATAAAAAATAATTAGAAGATAATTTAAGGAAGAAATGAATATATCTATTTACAAAAACAATAAAACCTTATTTCCTCCACAGAACATCATACACATTGTCAGAGAAGGAAGAAAAAGTGATGCCATCAATGGTGTCATCAGTGTTGATGGGATGGAGGTGAAGTATGATGCGGAGATGGAGAAAAAAGAAGAGAAGATGTTTGTAGGATCTACAGGAACCAGGGAGATGCAAAGAATCCACTTCGATACCCCTGCAGAGAAGAGGTATACGTTTGTAGTGGCAGCAACAAGTTTGTCCACCTGGATTGCCTTCTTCAGTGGCTCAGCCGCAGCAATGCTCACCAATGCGAGGTTAGTTTTTTTTCTAATTACTTCTGGTATAAAATGATAGGTATTTTTGTAAAATATGTTAATTTCAGTTAGGGTTTTACTTTTAATTTTTTAATTAAAATTCTTGATTTGGTGTTTGAATTAGCTATGATTATTGAATGATTAACAAAGGTGATTAAGAAAAGACAACAATTTGGGTTTTTATTTTATTTCTTTTTAGTAATTATTTTTATTACGAAGAATGTCATTAAAATTGCAAATCTTGAGAGCTTTCCATTACCGGAGTCTTGAAAACTTGAAAAGAACAACTTTTTTTATGTGTTGTATGTGCTAAGCTATGTCTCCAACTCGATGTTATTTGTAGTCATATGGGGTGAAACACATGATTTTGTGATGTTTTTCATGGGTTTCGAATGATTGGAGATGTCATTAGCTACAACTAATTTCTCTGGGTTTTACTTCAGAAGATGGTCTTCTAATTTTCTGTGTGTTTGTTCATACGTTTCCTTTTATTTGTCTTTTCAGAATGTGTTGTTATGAAAAAACTGAAAATGACAATATTCATTGAATGATTCAGAAAAAAAATCAAATTGAATTATTCTAATCCTCTTTGTAGTAGGCTATACTCTACTTCTTTTGGATAATAAAATCTAAGCTTATAAAAAAAACCTATAGAAAGAAAAAAAAAGGAGGATTTGCTGTTTGGATGAACTAGATAACGCCTAGCATTAAGGAGAAAGATCATTGGGTAAAAATTAGTCATAAGGAAGAGTTTTTTTTTTCTTTCACCTGCAAATTGCAGTTCAAATAAAAGCAAATTTAAAAAGCTCTTATTTTTTTGTTAGATCCTTGATGAAGCTGTTTCAAAGTGCATTAGATATGGAACTAATTTTAGGGCTTTTGTGTACAAGGTACATCATTCCCTTTGTTTATGAAAAGAGCTCTCTACTTGCCTTTCTTTCTCGTTTAAGTTTAATGCTCTTTTTTCATTTCTTTTCAGCACCACTGCAGGAACTGTTGGGATATTTTTGAGACAATTGTATCCAAAGTAAAATCGCTCCAACTGCTAATGAGAATGCTCAACCAGTTAGGGAGGGTTTGCGACTGATGCATGGTATGGTTATTAATCAATTTCTAACCATTTTTATAGCAAAATAGTTTCTGTGGTGCATTGCCACGTTTATGGTTTGTAAACCTTATCATGGAAGTTAGGCATTAGTGTGTGGGAATAGTCCAGAATACCAAAGGCTTATCGTACAGATTGTAGGTAGACATGGTTGAACATGTGGAGTATGATTTAATCAAGGAAGGTCTAGATGGAAAGCTAGTCAGAGTAATGGAAGTCCTTGAGCAAGGGAATATTTCAGGGAATTGATTTTGCTTCTGCAACTCCCATGAAGAATAATTTATTTGACAGGGAAATTTTCAAGTTTGATTTTGATAATTCATATGGTATGAACTTTATGAATTTCTGACTCGCAACTGATCATCAAGAAAAGTTGGGTTTTAACTTGGATTATCCAAAAAGAATTCCTCACTTAGGAGAGGCATTATCAAAATCCTTCTTAGCAATTTTCTACGCTGTCATTTGTTCTTTTAATGAAATACTTATTACTTTTTTTTAGATTGACTAATAATTTAGTCTTTAAATGAATCGAAATCAATTAGGATGAGAAATCATGATTGAGATCAACTGGTTAAGAGCACACTAACCATGATAATGGGAGGTGGATTGATAAAAATACAAAAGATATTTGTAAAGGGTGATGTTGAGATGAGTATAGCTAGTTATAGAAGTTGAAATCATTGGACACCCTTTTTTTTTTTGTGAAAATGGTCTAAAAAGATTGATACATCCACTAAGAAAGTTGTTTGTGGGTTGAGAAGCACAATACAACAAAGAAAAATAAGAAGACATTGCCCATTAAGAAACCTACAAAGCTTAATGGTTCAACAAAGTCTTTCAACAGCAAAAAAATAAGAAAAAAGATGGAATTTCTCTGTCATAATCATAATGGGATGTGGTTTTAAACCCCATTTAGGATTCCTTCTTTAAACCTTATTTAGATGGTTTTGTGTGTGTAAGTTGCTGGTAGGTATTTCTTTTTGTCTTGAGCTGTTAGGTGTTTTTTCTTGTATTAAGTTGTTGCTGATGGAAAGCTTTACACTTTCGTACAGCTTTCTTTTGAAAGATCATAATTAGTCTGTACAAAACTTTATATATTTGTTGTGATCCAATCGCAGAACGTTTATAAATGTTCAATGTTTAAATGCTTATAAATGTTTAGTATCTTTATTGAACTCCCTCAGTAAAACGCGGGATTTTATTCTAATGATAACATTATTGCCATAGTCTTGTTTATGCATCATGTATATTCCTTTCAATAAAAGAAACAAAAGAAATCTGGATTCCATTTTGGCTGTAGCCTTGTTCAGAAAGTTGGCTTGCATTGTGAGTTTTTTTTTTTTTTTTTTTTAATTAATTAATTAATTAATTTTTAAATTCTATTAATTGTGTTATAACAGCAAAATCCGACCAAATAGTGGATAACTATAATTTTCTTTCCCCCTAAGACTTCAATGTCCATAACAAAACTTGAAGCATAGAATCTGATCATTCGCGATGTAATTGGTATAATTATTTTTACCCCCTAACTTTAGGACCTAAAACGTGAAGAATATATCTATAAAAAACAATCTATTTCGGACAAAACAAAAAAGAGTTCAAACTTGTGCTCTAATCGTTGTTAAAGTTATTCCGATAAGAATGTATGTTACAACAATTTTTTTTTTTCAAAAGTCTTGAATTGGTAGATTATACAAGGAACAATCAACAAATTCCTAGTAATATTATGCCAATATGCCCATGTAAACTTGATTCAAATGTGGTCACAACATGAGTTTGAGATTTAATACAGTTGGTTCATTTAATTACCTTAAGAATTAACATTCAGTAGAGATGTCTCAATATTTGTAATTTTTTTTTTTTGTTTTCAATCTGCAATCTCCTTTATAAAAAAATGATCACAACACTATTTTTCTTTCAAAGAGAGAGAGAATGTTATTGCAATTTGAATCTTAATTATAGTCACATGGTAAAGCATCCAATATGACATTGACTCTTTATCACATTTTCAAAATGTAGAAAACTTTTCATTGAATAACAAAAGGGATGATGCTATAACACCTTTGATCTCGGGAAAAATGTGAAAATATGATATGATATGATATATATATATATATATATATATATGTAAAGATTTAAATCCATTTGTGAAGCATTTTTTGTAGAATAAAATTAAGAAAATTTTGAATTAAAATAAATAAATATTTTACAAGTTGAAACTGAATTTTAACAAATAAACTAAATCAAACACTCTAACATCAGCAACCTCCACAAATAAACTCAATCAAACACTTTAACATCAACAACCAAGAAGAATCTATGAGAGATTTACAAAACTCTAGGTTTTCTCTATGATAAAGACAAAAAATTAAACATAATTTTTCCCTAAATTGAAAGATGATCTTTTACTTACTTTTGGAAGGTAAATCCCCTTGTAAACTTGGTTCTTGATTTTCTATCTTGAATCTGCTTCAATTTTTCCAACCCTCTTTTTATTTTTTGCATAAGGAGAAAATAATAGGGTTTTATTGAAAGTGATTTATCCAAGGATTTAATATGTGAAAATTAGTAATGGGTTATTTAGCCCTAGATCTTTCCATGTTTCTTCTTTTATTAAAATAGTCCAAGACATATGTGGTTATTCTATATATATATATAGAAAGTGGGGTATTATATTCTACCCACCTTATAAACAGTTTCGTTCTTGAAACTTACTTTATTTTTATATCTTATTTTTCTATTTTTTAAATTATTTCTTTTACCACATGATTTTTTCATTGAACTTTTACAAAAATAATCATTTTGTCTCAAAATATAAATATATTCTTTTCAATCAACCATTCTAAAAAGTACTTTTTATATGTTAAAGTTTACATGTCATCTTGAATTTCTAAATATTCATATTAAATTAAACTATCTATATCAAGATCATATTCTCTTAATATAGATATATAACACATTATGTAAACTAGATAATTGAGGTGGCAAGAGAAATAATTTGAAAAACGAAAGAACAAGATAAAAGGTAAATCAAGTTTCAAGGACGAAACTTTTTATAAGGTGAGTAGAATGTTATACCATGGTTTAATATATATACATATAGGAGTTTAATCGAAAGTCTCATGAACTGAAGGGTTGTTATTAAAGTAAACATATTTGCCAAGGTCTATTTTAATAACCAAAGAAACATGGAAGGATGAAGAGCTAAATAACCCATTACTAGTTTTGACAAATTAAATATTTGGACAAATCACTTTTAGGGGGTGTTTAGTTTACTGAATCTTAGATTTCGAAAGGGAAATTGATCTCTAGGGAAGTGTTGATTCCTATGAAGGGGTTTTTTTTTTTTCCTATTATAGGAATATTAGATTTTTGTGTTTGGTTGCAGAATTTTAGATTATGTAATAAAGGCTTTTTACTATAATGCCCTTCATTACATGTGAATAGCAAGTGACAAACATATTAACTGCCAATTATATTATTAAAATTAAATATGTGACAACCATTAAACAACAAAAATAAAGAAGGTTTTTATTTTTCATTATGTTAAAAATAAGATGGTATATTATGAACAAAAATATATATAATGAGGTTCAAAGACATAGTTTTTTTCACAATAAACGTAGTCTTTGACAAATAAAAAAAATTCATTATAACAAGCATAACATTTTTGTTATATAAGTCATTTAAGAAAAAAAGAGTGAGACTTAAGCTGTAAGTCTTGAAAGGCAACAATTCAAAAGTTACTCTCAGCCAGCCTATCCTACATACCACCATACTTTAAATCATACTTCTATTTCCTCTTACCAACTAACAACATAACATTCTTATCCATCCTACCATGATCACTTGCTCACCTAATTGGCATAACATGTAGTGTCTGAAAACCACAGACAAGGGAAAAACTTACGTTTGATCTTATACCTATAAGCTACACTGAGTTATATCAATAGCTCTACAAAAATCACATCGTTTCCTCCATTCCTGTAAAATAATCTGAACTTTCTTATCCTAAATGGTATGATGCCACCACTCATTGTGACTATCATTATGGAGTAACAGGCCATTCTACTGAGAATTACCTTTCTTTGAAGTAAAAAGTGTAACATCTGATTAAAGAAGGGTTGATAAGTTTCGATACTAATGAGAACTTAGCACCCAATGTTAGCGGAGTCCCTTACCCAATCATACAATCAATGCCTTGGACAAAGACAAAAGGCATATGAAAAGAAAGGTGAAAGAACTTAAGATGTCATTTAACCAGCTGTATGATGCCTTATGTAAGGTTGAGTTAATATAACTAGTAGCCCCACACACCTATACGGGAAGATGCACCCCCAACCAAGATGTAAGTATTACAGTGGAGCTCCAAGAAACTTTATTAACATTTGTAAACAATTTTATGATGAGGTACATAAACTAATAGACTCTTACCAGATAGAATTATATGAGGAGTCAGAAACCTTAAAAGATATTAGAGTGGTTATGATAGATAAGTGGGTGCCAAAGTTTATCACCATCTACTATAATGAAAAGTTAAAATAAGTTAGGAATAGGTTTGTTCCCAAACCAGTAGCTCTCAAAGTCCTACCCCATTTCCCTACAAAGATGAAAAGGTAGTACCTTAGAGATATGAGTGTAAGGTGATGACTTAGGGGTAGCAAAAAATTATGCCAAAATTTGAAACTACCAATATAATGGGTGTAAGAGGCATAACTAGAAGTGAAAGATATTATATTTTAAAAACCTTAGAAAAAACAAGAAAAAGGAATGAGAAGTAGACTAGACCGAAAAGATTCCACAGTAAGTCGTCTTAAGGTCTGTGCTAGAAAAAAGGCTTGTGAGTTTTTGAAGCTAGTAAAACATAGTGAATATTTTATGATGGAGCAATTAAATAAGATGCCAACCAAAATATCTCTATTATCATTTCTTTTGAACTCAGAACCACATCGTAATACCTTGCTAAAAGTATTGAATCAGACTTATGTGGCCCATAATGTGTCCGTAGAATATGTGAATCACTTAGTAAAAAACTTAGTGGTGGTGCATTTATCTTTTTTAGTGATGATGAGATTCCACTTGAAAGTAGAAGGAGCACTAAGGCTTTACACATTACTATTAAATGCAAAAGCCATATAATAGCTAAAGTCCTCATAGATAATGGGTCAGCTATCAATATTATGCTAATGTTTACCTTGACAAGGTTATCTTTCGACAAATCCTATATCCAAAGCGGTCATATAGTGGTTTGAACATTTAATGGGACCAGACGTGAAATCTTGAGAGATATCGAGTTGCTCATACAAGTTGGGCCATGCATTTTTAATATAAAATTCTAAGTCATGGATATCTTTCTATCATATAATTACTTATTAAGAAGGCTATGGATCCATAAGACAGTTGTTGTCCTCTTTTCATTGCATCAAAAGATCAAATTCAATGTGAAAGGATAATAGGTGATTATATCTAAGGAAAAAGATTTATTGGTGACTCAACCTATAAATGCCTTATATGTAGAAACAACAGAATAGTCATTGGAATGTTCCTATTGATCATTTAAACCTGTCAATGCAGTAGGTGAAAGGCTCAAATTCAGTTAGATTATGATCAATTAAATGATTAACAAGGATTTGAGTATTGGGTTCGGCTTGGGCAAAAGCTTTCAAGAGATGAGAGAGTTTCTAAAAATTGAAAACAATAGTGGCAAATTATGATTAGGTTATAAGGGGGAAGAAATACGAAGCAACAACAAAAGAAGGAAGAATGGGATAATGGTCGTTCCCCATCTAAATAAAACTTTTATTTTTAGATGATACATGTACCCAGAAGCTGAGGAAGATACAAGAAAAGAACCAAGATAAAATGAAGCTTTTGCCAAGTTATCCATTCATATGGTGGATAATGAAAGTCAAAATGAGGAAGCTTTGGTTTACCTATGCCCACCTGGCTATAAACTAAAGAATTGGAGGGTCATTCGCATGCCTGTTATTTTTGATATTTTTTCAATGTAATCATATCTCCTAATTGCTTATGCCCAAAAGCGTTGGAATAAACTCTTATGTTTGAGCCTTTTATTTTTCATTATTTCAATAAAAGTAGAAGCATGCATTTTGTCCATTTTTTCTATTCCATCCATTATCCCATCAAAACATCTCGTTAATATTTCTTATTTTATTAACTTTCAAGTCCCCAAATGAATATGAAGGTAATCGTGATAATGATTCAAGATTTAATTTCAAAAATTCAATTAATATTGATGAACTTTATGTTGAAGAGGACTCTAAAGAATATATTTTATCTCCAGATTTAATGAGACTAATTGAGCAAAAAGATAAATCTATTGAGCCTTATAAGAAGTTACTGAAATAATTAATCTGGGTAATGCCGAAAATAAAAAAAAAGTCAAAGTTGGCACTTTATTTTCGACGATTGATCATCAAAGCTTAGAAGAGTTGCTGTAAGAATTTATAGATGTGTTTGCTTGATCCTACCAAGATATGCTTGGGCTCAGCATGAAAATAGTAAAACATAGGCTACATTGAAGCCTGAATGCAAACCAGTCTAACAAAAATTGAAAAGAATGAAGCCAAAGATGTTATTGAAAATCAAAAGGAAAATAAAAAAGTAATTTAATGCAAGCTTTTTGTAAGTGACTAAAAATCCTAAATAGGTGGTTAATATAATATCTGTCCCCAAAAAAGATGAAAAAGTATGGATGTGTGTAGACTATTGAGATCTGAACAGAGCTAGTTTTAAGGATAATTTTTCTTTATCGTATATTGATATTCTAGTGGACAATATGACCCGATATTTGATGTTTCTTTTATAGATGGATTCTTCGATGATAAGCAAATAAAAATGGACCAAGATGATGTGAAAAAGACCACTTTCGTCACTATGTGGGAAACTTTTTATTACAAAATTATATGCCTTTTGGATTGAAAAATGCCAGGATAACTTATTATAAGGCTATGGTGACACTCTTCCATGATATGATGCATAAAAAGATTGAGGTATATGTGGATGACATGATTATAAAATCTTAAAAAAGAAAGGATTATATAGCTAACTTTAAAAAATTATTTAAAAAATTAAAGAAATTTCAGCTGAATCCATCTAAATGTACATTCAGAGCCAGGTCAGGGAAACTATTAGGATTTATAGTTAGTGAAAGAGGGATAAAAGTTGACCCAGATAAAATTCGAGCCATCCAAAACTTATTCCCTCAAAGTACATAAAAGAAGGTTTGAGGCTTCTTAGGCAGACTGAACTATATTTTTCGATTCATTTCTCAACTCACCCTTAAATGCGATCCCATCTTTAAGCTCCTTCGAAAGAATGATTCTGATGAATGAAATGAAGAATGCCAAAAGACATTTGAGAAAGTCAAGCAATATTTATCAAATCTCTCGATATTAGCGCCACCCATTTCAAGAAAGCCATTGATTCTATATATAGTGATACACGAGAAGTCAATAGGATACGTGCTAATGTAGTAAGATGAATTCGATAAGAAAAAAAAAGCTATTTACTACTTGAGTAAGAAGTTTATGAAATATGAGTCCAAGTATTCATCGTTCAAGAAGATGTTTTGTGCTTTAGCTTAGACAGCTAAAAGACTCAAGTGGTATATGTTATACCATACAATTTGGCTCATAGCTAAACTAGATCTAGTCAAATACATCTTTAGGAAGCTATTGCTATCAGAAAGAATTATAAGATGGCAAGTGATGCTTTAGAAATATGACATAGTATATGTGAGCCAAAAAGTAGGCACGTCACTATCGAATTCCTAACGGATCAAGCTACTAAAGACTATAAACCTATAAAACTGAATTTTTCAGATGAAGAATTAATAGCCATCTCAAGAGTAAAAGAAGATAAGGATGAAAAAGAAACATGAAGAATATATTTCGATAGGGCTACCAATGCTATTGGGTATGTGATTAAAGTAGTATTAATATCCCCAACAGAATATTACTATCCCAAGATAGCAAGATTAAATTTCAACTGCATCAATAATGTGGTTGAATATGAAGCTTATGTTATGGGATTGCATTCTGCTTTGGACAAAAAATTAAGACATTAAAGGTGTTCAGAGATTCAGCTTTGGTTATCTATCAACTAAAAGATAAATAGGAGACAGGAGATTCAAAACTCATCCCTTATCATAAATACATCTTAGAGTTATGTAAGCAAATTAAAAGCATTTAGTTTGAACATTTATGTTGTGAAGATAATTAGATAGTAGATGCTTTGGCAACTCTAGTTATGATGGTGCAAATTGGTGATACTGTTAAAATTGAACCTATCAAATTAGATATGAGAAATACACCGACATATTATACCAACCTATGAAAGGAAAAAGATGGTAATCCTTGGTGTCACGCATTATACAATATATAAAAAATCAGTAATACCCAGATCAAACAACAAAAAATGATAAGAGAGTCTTAAGAAGATTGGCTATAGGATTCTTTTTAGATTAAGAAGTTTTGTATAAAAGCAGTAGAGATCAAGTGTTACTACATTGTGTAAGTGCCTTTGAGGCCAAAAAGATTATTGGGGTCCATGATGGCATATGTGATGCACATACAAATGAACATATGATGGCTAGACAGATCATGCAGACTGAATATTATTGGTTGATAATGGAAAAAGATTACATTGATTATGCTCAAAAATATCACAAGTATCAGATTTATACAAATAAAATTCATGCCCCATCTACTACTTTACATGTTATGACACCGCCTTGGCCATTTTCTATATGAGGGATGGATATCATTGGTCCCATTACCCTAAAGGCCTCAAATGAGAATAAATTTATTTTTGTGATAATTGATTACTTCACTAAATGGGTTAAAACTGCTTCCTTCACAACAATGACTAGATCAATAGTCTGTAAGTTTATCAAAAGAGAGATAATCTATATATATAGGTTCCTAGAGAGGTTTGTTTTAGATAATGCAAAGAACTTGAATAATAAAATGATGTAAGAAGTATGCGCTCAGTTCAAGATCAAGCATCACAATTTAGCTTCATATCGCCTAAAAATGAATAGGGTAGTGAAAGCTGCAAATAGAACATCAAAAAGATTCTGGAAAAGATGATCGAAACATATAAGGTGTGACACAAAAAATTACCTTTTGCTCTACATACTTATCAAACATCCGTACGTATTTTCATCGAGGTAACTCTATTTTTCCTAGTCTACGAAATGGAAGCTGTATTACTAGTAGAAGTAGAAATCCCATATTTGAGAGTCCTAAAGGAAGTAGGATTAGAAAAAGCTGAATAGATTCGGAAGCACTATGAGCAATTGAACTTTATTGAAAAAAAGAGACTGATGGCATTTTGCCATAGCCAGTTGTACTAAAAGAGAATGATGAGAGCTCATAACAAAAAAGTCTGACCTCTTTAATTTCAAGAAAGAAAGCTGGTATTGAAAAGAATTTTTTCAAGTCAACATAATGATAAGGGAAAATGGACTCCAAATTGAAAAAGACCATATGTTGTAAAAAGAGCTTTTTCAGGAGGAGCTTTAATCTTATCAGAAATGGATAGAGATGAGCTTTCTAACTTTATTAATTTCGATGCTGTGAAAAAGTACTTATCTTGAAAAAAAATAGCTTAAGTTGAAAACTTGAAAGGGCAACTTGAACAAAAAAAAAAAAAAAAGAGCTTAAGTTGAAAACCTAGAAGGGTGACTTGAATTGAATGAGGGTAATATGGTATCACTTGAAAAGGCATACAGGAGACAGTAAATTTTAAAGAACTTAGAGGTGTTAGGGAATCATATTTTGGTAAAATTTTTGAAAAAATCTAAGATTTGCTATCATGATTATCTGATCGTTTGTTTTGGTGCATTGCTATCCCGAATAGTCATCATCATATAACTTTATTTGGTTTCTAGCCATCATTTGTAATTTATTGCTTGTCCTAATAAATTATATTTGTCTTATATGTTTACCTTTTCTCTTTATACTTTGCCATGGATAGAAGAAGTGTATAACTTGCATCTCATTTTTTAAAATTGATATAATGAATAGTAATTGAATAAAATCATAAAAAATTAAGTATTATTTTGAGAAAATTGAAAGAGACAATGACGGCTAGATGAACTTTTCTAGATAAGAGAAAATCACTGATTTCAACAACTTTTCTTAAAATGAAAATAAATACTTATTCAGGATAACGAACGATAGTTTCCTTACTAAAAATGTATAGAAATGAGAATGCAAATGAAAGCTGTGAAAGTCTTAGTACCATGATGGGTGTTTCATTTGCATCTTAGATGAAGTATACATTCATATCATTGCATGTTCATTCATCATAAGTTATGAACCTAGCTTAGTCTAGATCATTTTCAGACTTACAGCATCATTTCGATCATTCATTTATGACCTCGACTTGAGCTTAATCGCTTTCAGACTCACGATATCATCTTGGTCATTCATTTATGACCTCGACTTGATCTTGGTCGCTTTCAGACTCATGAAATCATCCCAGTCATCTGATCTTGGCTCATGTCAAATCATTTCTAGACTCATGGCATTGTTTTGGTCATTTATTTATGATCTTGACTCGATCTTAGTCACTTTAAAACTTGTGACATTGTCCCAGTCATTTGATCTCGGTTCAGGCAAGTTATTTTCATATTGCAGTATCGTTTTGATCATTCATTTACGACATCAACTCGGTCTTGATCACTTTTAGACTCACGGTATCTTTACAATCATCAGATCTTAGTTCAAGCCAGATCATTTCCAAACTTGCGGCATTGTTTTGATCATTCATTTATGACCTCGACTCGATTTTGATCACTTTTAAACTCACGACATCATCCCAGTCATCTAATCTCGACTCACGCCAAATCATTTCTAAACTTGTAACATCATCTCAGTCATTTATTTACGATCTTGGCTCGATCCTAGTTACTTTCAAACTTGAGGGCATTGTGTCAATCATTTGATCTCGGCACCATCCAAATCATTTCTAGACTCGCGGTTCAGTCCTAGTCAATTTTACTCGCTGATTTGACTCAAATAGAGTGGGTGTTTAGGTCTTTGCATCATCTCTATCTAATAGTGATGTGAAAAGAGGGACAGTTGTAAACACCCATTTGTGTTTGGGATTAATTTTCTTTGTATATATTATTGTAGCAACACAATATGATAATATAGTAATATAATAGTATATTATTATTACTATTAGTATTATTATATCATATTATATAGTATAATATATTACATCACATTGGTATTATTATATTTTTATCATTATTAGTATACCATATCATATTATTATTATTATTGTTATTATTATTATTATTATTATTATTATTTCTTCTTTCCATTCTTTTTTTGAATCTGGTGTGAATTTGAGAATGGAAATAAAATCAATTGATCAGAAGATGTTTACGATCAAATAGTGTTTAATGACACAAGATCATAGAACCCTTAATTTTGGATGTTAGTAAGAATCCAGACCCAAAATCATGCTCTGATAGAATTCAATCCCAGGATTTAAGCATGAGATTGATTTTTTCCATTTTCTAAAATTGGTTCTAAGGCTACCTATAAATTGAACTAGCATTATAGAGGACAAACACAAATGGTGGATTTTAAAAAGAGCAGATTTTGGAAAATTTTGGCAACAAAAAATTTCTAGGATTTTGATTTTTTTTGTCTAGGCTTGATTTGAAGTTTCTGGGTTTGGGTTTAGGCTTTTGGAGTTAGGATGAAAGTTTTGAAGGGTTTTTGAAAAGATCTAGGTGAATCTAAGAAAATTTGGGATTTTTTTGAAAAATCTGAGTTTGGATGAATTTTTTGATGAGTTTTTGAATTTTTCGATTGAATTTTTCAATGAGGTTGAATTTTTTGGTGGGATTCCGGTGGCTTTTCTAGAAACTAATGGGTTTTTCAGTTTTAGTTAAATTTTTTAGTGACTATTTTAGAGACCGGTGGGTTCTTCAATTTTCTGTTGAAGTTTTCAGTGGCTGTTCTTAAGGTTTTAAAGAAAAAGGCAGAGAAAATGGAGTTTAGAGAGAGAGAGAGGGCTAAGGCTTCTAAATAAAAAACACTGAGAGGTGCCTTTTATAGTAGCCTAAAACAATGTAATTTTGGACAACCCAAGATTTGCGCGCTGACTCACTATCCTGCACTCTAACATGACCCAATTGCAAGGTTTTCTTTTTCTATTTCTATTTTATTTTTTGATTTTTATTTATTTTCATATTTTGAGTTTAGTTTTATTTTTATTTTTTATTATATTATATTTTACTAGTTTATTTATTTACCTTATTTAGTAATACAATATTCATTAAAAAAAGGGTTTCTTCTTCTTTGAGAATAAAAATGAAAAAATAAGTAAATAAAAAATCTCTTCAAATAAGTCTAAAAAAAAAAAAATCTTTTTTAAATAAATTTATGGAATCTACCAAACTATTGAGAAATTTCATAAATTAGTTCTTTTTAAATAATTGTTAATCTTGAATTGATCCTTATTTTAAAATGACAAAATATTAAAGCTAAATAAACTTGATCAAGATTTTGAAAAAGGATTTATTTAGTACATGTTCTTAAGTTTTATATTTTGGTACTAAATAAATAATATGATTTGCAAAGTTTAAACAAACCTTTCTTGGTGTCATATTTCTCAAATCAAATCTATCTTTAAAGATTATTTATTTGAGCTTAAATGAAAGTTCAATTGTTTTTTTTAAAGTGAACTTATTCATTTTGGACTTAATACAATTTTGATAATATTGGTTTTGAGAAATAGATTAACTTAAGAAAGCTGTTTTATAAGAACAAAATTTTCCAACATTGAACTTGTTTTATTTTTATGTATTAATTCACAAAGTCTTAATATTTAAAGTTTATGTGGTTGGAAAACTATTTGAGTTTACTTTCTAATGGATCAAACAAAATCAAAATCCAAATTTTCTAAAAAAAGATTTTAAATTTTTACTAGACACTTTGTAATTGTCAAAAAAATTACACAAGGTGTAACTTTG
The DNA here is from genome assembly GCF_047325235.1 of Durio zibethinus. NCBI lineage: Eukaryota > Viridiplantae > Streptophyta > Magnoliopsida > Malvales > Malvaceae > Durio > Durio zibethinus. Next base: position 18,988,626 of record NC_143176.1, read on the forward strand.
AAAATTTACTATAATTCGTACACAGTGAATTAGGTCATGAAGTTTATATGGATAGAAAGCCCTTTAAGTCTAGTTTTCAAATCTTCAAACGGTTTGTAATTTGGATTTGTATAACTCAAGTTATGATCAAATTGGTTAGTAGAGTATAAGACAGGAAACAACCACCCAGTAGCTGACAAGATCGATCCCCTCATGGAAGGGATTGATCGGGTTGGGATTTTCAGATGCAAATTGGTTCAAAACATGAACCAATCGATCCCCTCATGGAAGGGATTGATCGGTTCTGGGCGTGGGTACTCCAACGGTAATTTTTTCATCATTCTAACGGGTATTTCTTCACTCTAAGCTTTCCCAACGGCTACTTCTTCAATTTCTCTATAAATTGGGCACTCCAACACACCAAGAAGATTGATGAATCAAGAGAGCAAGAGCCAATAAGCCACATTTTCATTCTCTCAAAGAATCAAAAGTTTTTATAGCTTCAAAGTCCATATCTTTGTATTTATTGTATCTAACTTTTATTTGTTGTTCATTCATCATTTTCTTATACTTAAACTTAACAAACACTTAGCTTTAGAGAGGCTGTTCTATTGTTTGCAAAATTACCTTTGATATACAAGGGTGGAAGAGAACAAAAGGTGAGGTATCATCTTAAGAGCTTTGTAGTGAGATTGGGTAAAATACTATAAAGGGTAGAGATTTCTATCTTAAGCCTTAGAAAGAAAAAGATAGATTGTATTTTCAATTCAAGAATAGTGGATTGAAGCCTTGGTGTGGACAATCAAGAAGATAGGATGTAGGTGCTTTGTGGAGAAGGATCGAATCTCTATAAATCATTATGTTTAATTTCTCTATCCTTATCTCCTTACAATTTATTGTTGTTTATATTTGATTTTAGATTCATTAATTTTTATTGTTTGCATTATATTTTCATCAAAAGTACTTATTATTTTAAATTCCATTCAACTATATTGAAATCATTTGTTTGGGAAGAATTTGGAGAAATCCAATTCACCCCCTCTGGGATCACCATCTAACCATAAAGCTAACGATTGGTATAAGAGCTTTGGTCTCTTTTTGTAGGTTTAACCACCTTGAGAAAAGATCTTATGGCTCAATTTTAGTTCCAAGATGGTGAGAAAGTCTTCAAAGCTCCAATGGTTGATAAATTTAAATTTTGTGAATGGAAAAAGATGATGAAGATGTTCACAATGGCCCAAGATTTTAAAGCTTGGTTAATGATAGAAAGAGAGCTTGAAACTCCTTTAAATGATACAAACTATATGAGGCAAGTGATGGATGATGCAAAGGCTAAGCGCATTCTCTATGGAGCTTTAGATTATTACAACTTCAACTTGATCTCAAAACGCTCAACCTCAAATGAGATATGAAGAAAGTTGGATAAGCTACATGAAAGATAAATTTCTAACCAACATCCAACATGTCTCATGGCTATTAAAGAACCAAATGTAACCTCTAACTCTTGTGATTCAAACTCTTATGCTTTTGATGAGTTACAAGATGTTTACAATGATTTAGTAATTGAGTTTGAAAATATGCATTTGAAATATAAGAAAATGATTTCAAAATTGAAAGTTAAAAATGATCTTTTGATGAATGTAAAAAATGTTATAGAAAAAGAAAATGAAAAGTTGAAAATAGATTTAAAAACCTCTCTAAGTAGAAATGAATTTTTAGAAAAAAAAATTTTGATTTGAAAAAGAAATTTGATGATTTGATGAATGAAAAACAAAATCTTTTAAAGAATTCATTTAGTACTAAAACGATTAAATGTAATTTTTATAATTTTCATGGTCATACTACACATACTTGTCTTATTAGAAGAAAAGTCCCATTTAGAATTAGGCAAGTATGGGTTTCAAAAGGAACAAGAGACTTGGTGACTAACTCTCAAGGACCCAAAGCAATTTGGGTACCAAAAATCAAATGAGATTGTTTCTTGTAGGTGTATTAGAGCAAGAAGCTACAATGTGAGATTGAAGATTGAATACTCTAGACACATAATGGAGATGGGTAACCTCTAAACTTTTATTTGAAGAGAATTTGAATTTGGTTACCTATTCTTGATAAAATTTGGATGCTTGATTGATTATAGAAAATTTGGTTGCCTATTCTTGTTGGACATAGGATGTTTAATGGATATTGGTATATGCTTTTATTGATATATCTTGAATATATCGATTTTACTTGAGAAAATGTGAGCTTGAATTGAACATGCATTTATTTTGCATAAATATATTTGTTGGAATGATTTTAGCATGAATGACCATGATGTTTAAAAATTGGTCAATTTGTTTATAGTGCTTAGATCTTGTGAAATATTATTTAAACTTGATTGTTATATTCTAAATTGTTATAACTCTTGATTTATGAATTTATGAACATCTTGTGCTTAAATTATAAATATTGTTGTTTGATTGTTCCTCTTTTGATTTCTTATGAAATAGTCTTGAAATATGTTTTAATTCTTTATCCTTATTAATTCAAGATTTATTTCTTCTTTTATGTTGATGAATTGATGAACATTATGTGCTTAAGTGATATATATTGATTCTTTGTTCATCTATATTTTTGGTCAAGATAAGTGCTCATATGATGATTGGTTCAACTTGACCTTAATGCTTATGATTTGAAAATACTTAAATTTTTTATCTCTTGATTTTTAAAATATTTTTTATATACTTGCTCTTGTGCTAAATTGATTCATTAATTTTGTGAAATATTTTGGATCTTGTGCTCAATTGATATATCTCTTGATTTGTGATTTTGAATATGATGAATTACTTGCTTGTAAATGATATGTGTGATTGGTTCATCTATTGTTCTTGCCAAGTGTGTGCATATATGATAAATGTGATTTTTCTTGACTTGACATGGTTGCAACATGACTTAAGTAAATGAATTTCTTAAGATGCTTATTTTTAACTTAAGTCATTGTTGATTATGACCTATAATTTGTGTAGACATATTTGTGCTTTTGTGCTAAATTTTTTTTGAACATTTTTTTGATGATAAATATGTCTTCCTTGAGTTTTTAGTTTTCATATGACCTAAAATTTATTTTGGCATATTCTTTGGTGATTTATTGAATATATATGAATATTGAATATGTCTATTTTGTGTTCATGATTAATCTAAAAACTTTGATTTTGCACATTACATGAGGACTTTAGCTTTAGTGCCAATATTGTGATATTTAATACTTAACTTGATATATGACCTCTAGCTTAAGTATATATCTCCCTTGTAATTGGCAACTTGTGCTTAGTTAATAAATTTTCTTTTGCCTATAATGACTTAGAATATGAAATTGTTTTCTAACAATTGGTATAATTTTTATCTATTGATTTTCTTGGTGCTTGTAATGAAAATCTTTTGTCAAAATTTTTTTCTAAATCTATGCTAGGAGAACTTGAAATGAGCATGAATGAGAGCCTACATTTTTGGAATTTCAAGTATAGCAAGCAAAGCATGTCATCCTTATCAATCAAGCCTAGTTTTGCTGAAATGAAGTGGATTGGAGAATTCAAAGCCAAATGAGCACAACAACAAAGCTTGACATGGATGGAGGTAAATGTATCAACTTTGTGATATGATGTATGAGTTTGAATACATATACATACTTGCTTTAATATGTGTAAATATATGATTTTATGATTGAAAATATCAACGCATTGCACAAATTAATCACCAAGCTATTTGATAAAATTAGTTTTAATTTTTTTTTAAAGCTTGGATTGATTAATTCACATTCATTAATATTCATGCCTAGTTCTTGATTACTTTGATTAATAGTTTTAATTGCATGAATATTCGTTTGAATCTTTGGACATAGATATGAGTTAAATAGATTGATTTCTTTAAACATGTTCATTGATTGAGTCCATTGAGATAGCATGTACCATATTGTGTCTAAAGGTTTGTATTTTTTTTGGTATATTGCTATACATGTTTTGAAATGTTTTTGCATATGCTTGTGTGATTTTGTTTGAAATAAATATATGTTTGATTACTTGCATATGCTTAGATTAAGCACATTGTTATGCATTGAAATAATTTGGATTATAATTGAACAATTATGCTTTCATTATTTCTTTGCTATAGCATATGTGCTCATCATGTTTGGAAATTACTCGAATAATCTTTGTTATGACATGATGATAATTGAACCTCATTGCTCATTAGTACTTATGATTTATTATATACATATGAGCTTTTGGTTCTTGTTTGGATAGGACAATTTATGAAAGATTATTACTATCATTTTATGCATGTATTGAATGAATCTTTCATATGCTTGAAATATGTGTGCTCTATAAAAGTTGTTGAATAAAATTGGTAACAATTGGTAACAACTAGTATCAAAATTGCTAAAAATTTTTTAACTTTCATAGATACTTATTTATGTGCCTATCCTTGATATAGCTTGTACGTCTCATGCAAAATTATGTGTGCCTTATATTGATTAATCTTTATTTTGAAAATGAAAAGAAATCTTACAATACAATTTTGCGTGATTTGTTTTGTGATAACAATTGGTATGCTCTATGATAACATATCTTTAACAATTGGCATGAGCTTGTATGCATGTGCTTGAATTTATGCTTAATTGCTATTGATATTTTAGATTCTAAGCACATCTTATGATAACATGATTTATGAGTAGGTTACATATCCTTTATTATCCGTTAGCTCATAAATTTCATGTAGAAAATTTGATGACTTGTGCTAAAATGCTAAAATTGGATACACTTATGCTTTTATGCTTGAATACATGTATGTGAACTTTATTGTACATATTACACTTGATTACATGCATTCAAAATACTCTTGATATTATTGGTATCAAACATTTTGTCTTATGCCTTGAATAGATCTCTCTTTCTTTTGAAATGACAAAAAGAGGGAAAGAGTTTAGAGATATTTCTTCTTGTATGCTTGTTGCAATTGATATATGAGCTTAAACATTTGGTATAAAGAGCATAAACAAAAAGGAAGAGAAATGTATCATAAATATATTTGTTAATGATGTATATTTGTGTTTATTTGCTTATTGATATGCTCATGCCTTTTTGCTATGACAAAAAGAGGAAGAAATATCATATAGACAAATTTGTTTGTGCTTGATATGCATATGTTTATGCGTGCTTGTTGAGTTGTGTTGGATTATGATGCATAAAATGAGGAAGAGTTTTGCCATTGGATTAGGATGCACAAATTGAGGGGGAATTTTTCCATGCATTAATTAAGGGGGAGTTTTCTAAAATGTCTTTCAAAATCTTAAATGTTTCAAAGAAAGTTCTTCATCAAGCAAATTTATCTTTAAGTTTTGTCATATCAAAAAGGGAGAGATTGTTAGCCTTGAATTGATCCTTATTTTGAAATGACAAAATATTAAAGCTAAATAAACTTGATCAAAATTTTGAAAAAGGATTTATTTAGTACATGTTCTTAAGTTTTATATTTTGGTACTAAATAAATAATATGATTTTCAAAGTTTAAACAAACCTTTCTTGGTGTCATATTTCTCAAACCAAATCTATCTTTAAAGATTATTTATTTGAGCTTAAATGAAAGTCCAATTTTTGTTTTTAAAGTGAACTTATTCATTTTGGACTTAATACAATTTTGATAATATTGGTTTTGAGAAATAGATTAACTTAAGAAAGCTGTTTTACAAGAACAAAGTTTTCCAACATTGAACTTGTTTTATTTTTATGTATTAATTCACAAAGTCTTAATATTTGAATTTTATATGGTTGGAAAGCTATTTGAGTCTACTTTCTAATGGATTAAACAAAATCAAAATCTAAACTTTCTAAGAAAAGATTTTGAATTTTTACTAGACATTCTGTAGTTGTCAAAAAAACTGCATAAGGTGTAACTTTGAAAATTCACTATAATTCGTACACAGTAAATTAGGTCATGAAATTTATATGGATAGAAAGCCCTTTAAGTCTAGTTTTTAAATCTTCAAACGGTTTGTAATTTGGATTTGTATAACTCAAGTTATGGTCAAATTGGTTAGTAGAGTATAAAACAGGAAACAACCACCCAACAGCTGATAGGATCGATCCCCTCATGGAAGGGATTGATCGGTTCTGGGCGTGGGCACTCCAACGGCTATTTTTTCATCATTCCAACGGGCATTTCTTCACTCTAAGCTTTTCCAATGGTTACTTCTTCAATTTCTTTATAAATTGAACACTCCAACACACCAAGAAGATTAGCAAGAGCCAATAAGCCACATTTTCATTCTCTCAAAGAATCGAGAGTTTTTAGAGCTTCAAAGTCCATATCTTTGTATTTATTGTATCCAATTTTTATTTGTTATTCATTCATCATTTTCTTGTACTTAAACTTAGCAAACACTTAGCCTTAGAGAGGTTGTTCTATTGTTGGCAAAATTACCTTTGATATACAAGGGTGAAAGAGAACAATAGGTGAGGTATCCTCTTGAGAGCTTTGTAGTAAGATTGGATAAAATACTACAAAAGGTAGAGGTTTCTATCTTAAGCCTTAGAAAAAAAAAAGATAGGTTGTATTTTCAATTCAAGAATTGTGGATTGAAGCCTTGGTATGGATAACCAAAAAGAGAGGACGTATGTGCCTTGTGGAGAATGACCAAACCTCTATAAATCATTGTGTTTGATTTCTCTATCATTATCTCTTTACAATTTATTGTTGTTTATATTTGATTTTAGTTTCATTAATTGTTATTGTTTGCATTATATTTTCATCAAAAGTACTTATTGTTTTAATTTTCATTCAACTATATTGAAATCATTTGTTTGAGAAGAATTTGGAGAAATTCAATTCACCCCCTTATTGGATCACCATCTAACCTATAAAGCTAACAATAATAATAAATAAATATTTTTTTATCTTCTAAACTATTAGAATATTACTTTTTAAATTAAGTCATACCAAACTATTAGGAGATTTAATGAAATTCATAAAAATTTTTATAAATCTTTTTATCATAAAATCTCACCAAACTATTGGAAAATCTATTTCAAAGTAAGTCCTACCAAACTATTGAGACTTTACTAATTTTTTTGAAATAAAGTAAATTAATAAATCCAATGATGAAGCCTCTTTAGAATAGGATATTAATCTTCATGAATACTTCTGAGGTAAAAAAATTATCTTAAATTGCTACCAAACTATTAGGATAATTTTTAGACTAGTTTTCAATATTAAATAATTTGATAAATTACAAATATGATCAAGGCTTGGATAATTTGAAATCAAATCGGTATCATTTTTGGATGGGCGCTATGAGGGTGCTCTAACCTTTCTTACGTGTAACCGTACTCTTAAACTCAAATCTGATTTTATGGATCAAATTTGATCAGTTGGCCAATCACACCTTAACAAAAAAGATTTGTGGTAACTTTTCTAATCTATGTCTAGTGGTATGTCTACGAATCTATACGTTATGACACCTGACAACATTTTACTTATAGTGGGGATTGTCGCGCAAGCTAAACCTTTCATCAATCTTTAATTTGTCCTCATCCTAATCAGTATTGACTTTATTCTTATTATATCCAAAGTCAGCATTATCATCAGTGTGAAATGACTCCACGACATCAGTTGCAGTTTCAAATTTTGCTTCAGTAGCTCAGTCTTGACAAAAAATCTTGACAATCATTAAACTGAGAGAAGGCCTTATTCCTTAACCCTCTAGCATAGAGGTGAGTCTACACAAAAGTTAACTTAAATAGATGTAAGTATATGTATAAAATATTTTGATAAGAAATCAGAAATCAAAATAACTTCTATATTTATATTAATTACTTACTTAAACCCACTGATAAAAAAATTCTTGTCAATAATTACACATTTATCCCTATCATTCCAACCAAATCCAATTGCATTGGCTACCATATTACAAATAGCATGATACTATCTCTTTAATAACTTTATCATAAACTCAATTTAGGGGTTTACTAGTAGTTATGTTTGGAAAATTGTCCTCTAATATCCTTTCTAAATATCCTAGGTAGCTAAATCTGAATGTTTCATTGTTATCTTTTCATCTAGGATCATCAGCCAAAACATATAGTCATTAGACAAGTATGACATCCTTAACCTTTATTCATGTGTGATCACTAATAGATGAAGTTTGTTTTCTTCTTTAGGATGTACTTTTTATGTTGGCAGTAAATGATGACATTTTGATATCCTAATAATATAATTAGACATCATACAACAAATGTATATCACAAACTAAACCAATGAAGATGAACCAATAATTAGTGAAGGAAGAAAACCAATAGACACGGTAATAAAATAAATATTATTATAAACAATAGTCAACTACATTGTGCACTTAACAAAAAAACAAATAAGAAAATAAATGTAAAACAAATGTAGAAAACAAATAGTACACTCAACATATCATACACAAAACAATGTCAGTAATCAAACAAAAAAAAAAAAATTTGTCTTTAACTATTGAATTCCAATCAATTCGTGAATATTTTCTCTGCTAGTTTATCTTTAAACTCAGTCCAAGCATCATTTAGCTCAACATGTCTAATAAAATCTTGATCATCATTTTTTTCTGTTTGGCTATTAGTCACTTCAACAACATCATCTTCAATATTGTCAGTTAGTATCTTAGACCAAATAAAATTATGGAGAAGGCATCAAGTAAAAATTATTTTACACTGTGTTGTAATTGGATAAAATGATTTTTTTTTAAATTTCCCATCTAGTTTTTAATATACCAAAATATCTCTTAATATAATTTTTTGCATGAAAGTATTTCATACTGAAGTATTTCTAGGGTATCATGGTTGTTGTCTTGGTCTCTAATCATTCAAGTGGTATATTTGACTTCTATAAGGTATAAAAAAAATCTTTTTTATTTATGTATCTAGTATCACACAAATAGTAAAAACTTAATCTAGTGTCACAACATTAATATACATTTAAATTGTGTTCCATGGCATAACTAAAACTAAAATATTAAAGCTAATACCTTATGGGATCCTTAAACTATTTCTACATGTAAGGGCATCCTTTAATGCTTTGTCATCTGTTGCAGGACCTTTCTATCCCAATAGAACATCAATGAATTGCATGTCTGGTGTGCAAATATGGTAGCAATTTCATTTTTTTTAGTCTTGTACTTAGGTCTATCAATTGAGTCTACATTCACCCTTATGTATGTTCTATCTAAGGCACCCAAACAACCTTAAACCCAACAACTCTGATTAATACATTATACAAAATTAAGATTTATTAATATTTATTCAAAGCAAGCAATGATGAATGCATTATTTTAAATCATTTTCATCTATTATTTGTTAAATTTTCTACTATCAATTTTGATTTTTTAAACAACGTTGAATGTAGTCTCAAAACAAAATTCAATACAGCATGAAGTGGCCTACTAATTGTCTCCAAATCCAGCTACTTAACATTTCAAACCCTATTTTTTGTATGATGTGCAATAATGTGAAGGAAGCTAATAACCATTTCTTCTATTGATATATGTTTAGATGCCTTTAATCTTTCTTATATTTGAAGTAATTAACATAATTTTACAAAAGCGCTCCTATCCATTCTACAATTATTCACACTCTATATATTAGTATCAAAGACCACTTTGTTTAAGTTCAGTTACCTAATTTGAAGCCTATCAAGAGTTTCATTAGCATTCAAAATTTTATATTTTTTTTCTAAGTGTTGTAGCAACTAATATCACAACAACAATAAGCAACAGTTGAAATATACTCCTCATCTGGTTCATTTGTAAAATAAACACTGTTACTAATTATATTTTTTCATAATGTGTCATCCTTGTATCACAGTCATAGGGAGGAGCCAAGAATCTCATATCGACAGTATATTAAAGTTGGTTATAGGATATAAGGATTCACGCCACATTTAACTTGTGAGACACCTTTTATGGAACAAAACTGTGAGGCCAAACGATGGTCAAAGCGGACAATACCTCACAAAGATGTGAACTGTGACAGTTAAACTGATCTGAGATATCGGATGAGTCCATGCTCGACTTCTAGAGCCGTATGAGCCTGAAGGTTGAGTCTCATCTTGTAACAAGTGGTATCAAAGTTAGCTTTAAGCGTACTAACGATGTGCCACCAAGGACGTGGGCTTTCATTGGAGTAGAAGAGGATGTCACAGTCCTAAAGAGGAGCCATGAATCCAATATTGACTGTGTACTAGAGTTGGTAATGGGATATAAGGGTTCAAACCACCTTCAACTTGTGAGGCATCTTTTGTGGGATAATACCGTAAGGTCAAGGGGGGCTGAAGTGGACAATACCTCATAAGGATATGAATTGTGACAATTAGGTTGATTTGGGATGCTAGATGAGTCCATGCTCGGGTCTTAGAGCGGTATGAGTCTGAAGGTTAAATCTCGACCTGTGACACTTGAACCTACCTATTAAATACAAAATATAGAGATGCCACCAATCTTTTTTAACTAGATGTGATTGGTTACCTAAGTGAATCTATTTTTTTTAAGGTTATCCTAACTAAGGGTTCCTAAAAGAATAGGTTCTAATCTTATAAACATAACTGGGTTTAGGAGTTCGATTACATGGAGGGAAGGTTATAGCACCCTTACAATGCCTATCCTAAAATGGTACTAATTAATCTCAAAATTATTTTTTAGCCTTAATTCAATGAACCTAACTTATTCCTATTATTTAATTCATGTGTTTTTGTTAATTTAAATATTTTAATATTGGACATATTTTTAGGTTTTCTCTAACACTTTGGTTGATCTCTTAAAAATATTCCTCACCTCAAGAGTATTCAAGTAACACACTTGTTTTCTTAAAGAGGCTCTTTCATAGGATATATTAAATATTTTATGAAAAAGAGATACATATAAATACACAATAAAACACACAAAACATAAATAAAAATACACAATTCAATAAAATACAATAATCATGTAAGCATAATTTAATTAATCATGTAATTAAATCACTATAAATTATTTTCAATTTTGATTTTCTAAATTAGAAATAAATAAAAATTATGATATCGAGATAAATTTCTAAATCCTCCAATGCCTTAACTAAATTTAGAAAAAGTTCTCTCACCTAGAAATTTTTAAGAAAATTATACACCTATAACTTTCTTAAAATTTCATCATTGGATGAATTTTCATTTATTTTCAAAACTTAAAATTTTCACTTTTTACTTACTTTCAAATAATCTATAAAAATATTCCTAATCTAGAAATTCTAACATGTGACATATAAATAAGTAAATAAATATATATGCAAGTAAAAAAAAAAATGGACAACCAATTACCAAAATTTGGGTTAAAATCCAAAGCTTTTGAATCAAACAAATGGCCCTCATTTTTTGGCTTCTTCATTCTCTTAGAAGCCTTTAGCTTCTTTCCCCTTTTTATGCTTCCAACCAATAACGCCCTTTCTTTTTCCAAAATCCAATAGTTTGTTGCTTACTACTCCACCTCTTGCTGTCGCCTAAACCCTCTTTGAATTCTATAGAAAGTTTCAACCCGATACCAAGAAGAGATTTTGAGAACTCGATAAAATCAAAAACCCAAAAAAAAAAAATACTGCTAGAATTTTTCTTGCTTTTTTCTTTGATATTTTTTATTTCATGATTGTTTCTGATCTTTCCTCATAAATTGTAATGGGGTCTTTTCATAGCCATTTAGTCCAAATCACAAAATGAGTATGTTTTCTTGGTTTATATTTTCTAATCAAATTCAATTTCGAATTTTTAAACTAAGTCCATCTCTCAACCCAATACATTCCCTTTTTCAATTAAAAACACTAAACTTCAAATCAAATCAAACTCTTTTTTTTTATTTTTTTTAATTTAACAAAATCCAAGCCAATAAATAAATAAATAAATAGAATTATCCTACAAAGTTAACCTCAAACAAAATGAAGTGTCTACACATTTCTTTCTTATTGATAAACGAGCCTTAACTACTTATAAGAAAGATTTTTTTAATGTTTAAAACATGTGTTGAAAGTAACCATGTACATTTGATATATCGAAATCTAAGCCACATCCAACGAAAAATAAATAGCGAAAAAACATTTGATTAGATCAAGAAATAACAAGAAAACATTTGCAAATTAAAAACAAAAAAACCAATAACAATAACACATATGATAAATTAATAGCTTTTCAATTAAGATCTAACTTAAATCTACCAATATAACAAGAAGACATTTGGTGCAAACAAATAATACAAAACAGATCGTATAAAACAAAGAGCAGACTGATCATATAATGATAAAAATAAGCTAAAATGAACCATACGAAGATGAAATTACAAAGTTGGAAGGTGGAGTTGTGTGAAACAAAAAAGATGCAATCTAAGGTTTGATTAAAGCTTTGCAATGTTGTTTGAAAAGGATATGTGGTTTATATCATATTCATATGTCAGTTTATTTTGTTATTTTTTGTATCTATTATCAATAACGTTTTGAAACTAAAAAACCTGTTCATTGTTAGTTACTACATTTCTAGCTAATCAATTACTATATTTATCAATGACTATGTTTTTATAACAAAAAATGTAGTTATTGATTTTAAAAAAATTTGATATTTATCAAACACTAAGTTTTTTTTATGTAAAAACGTAGTTAAAAATATCTTAAATATTCTATTATAAATATTATATCTATTAATACATTTCCACACTAAACAAGGTCATTGATAATATAAATATCAAATTTCTTTTGTTATTTTTTTAAATGATCAATTACGTTTTGCATGTAAAAAATGTAGTGCATATAATAATACATATTTATCAATGACTACATTTTCATAACAAGAAAGGTAGTTATTGATATAGAGAAAATTTTATATTTATCAAATTTGTATTTTTTTACATAAAAAATGTAGTTAAAAATATCATAAATAATCTATTATAAATGTTATCTCTATTACTACGTTTCCATACTAAAAAATGTTGTTAATATTGAAAATATCCAATTTATTTTGTTATTATTTAATTGATCAACTACATTTCATATGTAAAAACAAAGTGCTTTTAAAAATAAAAAAATTCAAAATCTTAAATTTGCAGTAATATGCTATTTTTTTCTTTCAAAAATGTTATTTTTATTATATTTAATTTACTACATCTCTAGTCATTATCAAGTGTTCAATCGTATGGTTAAGAATGTAGTTTTACCTACTCATATAGCTATGAATACAGCTTTTCATATCAAAATGAGTCTCGATTTATCATGTAATTATGTTGATTTTTAAATGTAAAATAGACCAAAATTTTTATTATTAAGATCAAAAGTGAGACAAAATTTACTTTCTTTCAAGAATCTTAAAAAACTTTAGGGAAAGATGGATTTTTTTACGTTGAGCTATTTGTACACTATTGAAAATATTAGAATACCCTCAGGAATCGAATTCTGTGAATCAAACTAAAAAATCAAATTATGAAAAGTAAGATTTCAGAGGTAATCTAACTTTTCTCTCAAACCAAACATCCATTTAAGATAATCTTATTCATTTCTTCTTATGCAACAAAAAAAAATTGGAAAAATTTTAAAGCAGATTCAAGATGGAAGATCAATAACTAAGTTTATTAGGGGATTTACCTCCCAAAAGTAAGTAAAAGATCATCTTTCAATTTAGGAAAAAACTATGTTTAAATTTTTAGCCTTTACCATGGAGAAAACCTGTGATTTTGTAAATCTCTCAAGCTTCTTCTTGGTTGCTGGTGTTAAGAGTATTTGATTGGGTTTATGTCAAAAGAATAACGTTTAATTTAAAAAAATTATCGTTCAGATTGCTAGAATGAGAAGTTTGAAGTTGAAAGAGGAAAAACCCTAGGAGTTTATCAATGTTTTGGGAATCTGTTTTTAAATTTATTGAGAACTTTAAAACTTTGATTTAATTGTCAATTAAGAGATTAAGAAGGAACTGAAATTGTAAAGGAAACAAAGGGGAAATTTCTGTCCTTGGACGAAGAGTTGTCTGCAGAATAGGGTTAAATCAATATTCTATATTAATATACATATTTTTACTATATGAACTATATATGTATGAAAAGTTAGTTGAGTTTACTTTCAAACAAACAAACGAAAGTGAATTTCGAATTTCCTATAAAAAAAAGGTTAAGTGATATATATATATATATATATATATTGTTTTGATATATATAGATGATGAATTACGAGCTCATGAATGACAGATAGAAAAAGATTGCTACGACACTGATTTAAAAAAATGATTATGATTAAATGTGAGCTTATGAATGAAATATGAAATGATTGATAAGATTTAAAGAATGATTTATGAAAGTTACGAATTTACATTTATGAAAGTGAGATTATTGACACTAAAACTAGTTTTAAAGTTTTGATTAACAGATTATAGTAGTTAGTGCAGTCATAATCATACAACTTTATTAGCAAATTATAATAGTTAGCATAAAACTTTGACTAACAAATTATAATAGTTAGTAATTATGTGATAATGATATTATGGATACGATTTTTATAATGAGTTATAATAGTGATCGTAATTTATAATAATAATGATTAAATGAGTTATGATTATGAATTTATGATTTTGAAGATTGATTCATGATTTGAATAAAATAATATATACTTGATCATGATTTATGATTTATAATTTATAATGGATGAGATATATATTTTGATATGATATCCATCTTTTAAATGATTTTTTAAATGTTTTGAAAGTATAATTTGAATGATATTTCTAAATAATTTATACATATGTATGAAAACGATTCTTAATTTGACAAGACGTGTGAAATTATATATACGATGTTGTAGTTTACTTCATCTCCTTTTATTTTTTCTTTACAAATAATAAAATGATAAATTTATTTAGACTTTTATTTAGATTTGTGAGAAGCTAAAGATCAAAATGAAAAAATTATTTGGGTATTGAAAACATTATTGATCAATGAGTGTAATGATATTTGAGTACTTTTATTAGTTTGGCTAATTTATCAGATGTATATTATTTAGTTTTATTGGATTATGGTTATGGATTTTTTTGAAAGGATATTTTGAGGAATTTTGTTATAACAACTAAGAAAAAAGTCTCATATTATTTTAAAATTTTATTTTAAGATATTATGACCATATTATGTATTAGTCTTGAGGACGTGACAGAAGCTCTCCCAATGTTTTCCAAAAATGGTAACAGACCTAACACCTTTTCCTCGCATATAATTTCCAAAGAACAAAAAGAATGATAAAGTTGCTAATATTCTTACCAAAAGAACAAAGACACTACCAGAACTATAGTATAATTTTCCGAGGAAGAAACAAATGAAGACAAAGGTTTTCATTTTTTCTACTCAAATATCATTAACCATTTATCATCGACATTTTAGTGTAGAAGGGTAAACAAAACCATTGTGTTCCATGGGAATCATCCACGCTTTCCAACACTAATTAACGACATGGAAAAAAATTGGAACAACCATGGCTGTTTAATCATACAGGAAAAGAGAAACAAAAGAAAACAATCCTGAAAACAAAAAGATAGGGGAAAAAAGAATGAAGATATAGAGCAACTGAGGAACATTTAACAACAGCTGGACAGAAGATCAAAGTCCTTACACTTGGAAACATGGAACGGCGCACGTTTACTTTACTTCTTTCATGTCCTCCTCAGTTTTCCAAACAACATCTTCAAGACGGGTTGAAAGGTTTTTATAAAACTGCATAGGAAAAACATATGAACGTTTAATCGCCAGCAAAATATAATCTCATTAATGAAGAGGTGACTTTAGAACAGACAAGAAATCAACTACAATTAAATTGGCCAAGAGATTTCAAGACCACCAGACAGGTTTTTTAAGAGCTTTTCTTCTCACCAGTCTCATATTCATTAAAACAATGTTTGAATCCACTGTCAATTCAATATTAAATAGCACTATTCCTTTCCGAAAACTTGGTTTGAGCAAGAAGATTAGAGCATATATATATATATTTAAAATTGGAACATTTGCTCATAAAAAGAGAGATCTTGACCTCGCAGATCTGACAAGCAACTTTTGTGGTGACATTATTGACCTGTAAAATGCTTATGCCGCTCAAATATGCTCTAAATGATATAATGTCACAGAGACAATCTGAGGACTTGTAGAATGGATTTTGATGCAATACACATCATTTACATCCATAATTAGAACCTGATCATGCAGTAAACAAACAAAAATCCAATAATTTTGACAGAAAGAAAATTCATTCGGCTCCCTTCCCACTGGCTTTGATCAATCAATCAGTAGGGGACAATAGGATTATCTACTTTGTAACTAATGCTATGCAACTACTTAACTCTCATCAGTAGTTTGTCCAAATTGGGAAAAAAAGAAGAAGAAAAAACACTATATTTAGAAATAGTAACAAAATTATAACAAGATAATTAAATGGTACCTTATGGAATTCCAATGTGTCCCCCTTTGCTTTTCGCACCTCAACCATATGTAAAGAAGGTGCCACTTGAAATACCTGATTGACATAATAAAAGTTAGATTTAAGTATAAATGTAAGCCTAGATTTAAATAAAATGTTGCTATAAGTTACCTCTGTGGCCACATTAAGGTTTCCTTTCCTCCCAGCTTTCGAATTCTCAAGTCTCATCTACATAAAATAATAAGAAATAAGCATATTGGATATAGAGATTTCAATAATTACCTTTATAGCATGTGTAAGATTTCGCTCACCTTGTAGTTTTTCTTGTGGACATCAAACCCAAGTGGCTTTGCAGCTTCCTCGATCTTATGGATAATCTCATTAGCAGGACATTTAGATGTAAACCTTGTTTCTCTCTTAAATTCCTGCAGAAAATAGAGCAACTAATTGTTAATTTTAATATGAAACTCAATTTTCATAATTGTAAAACTTTTAGAGTTAGCCACTGTAAACCCCTTATAGAGTCCACCTGCTAGCCAACTAATTTTGTCACAATTTACATATATAATTTTAAAAGGCCAAAACCTCATTTTGATTATTTGATGATAAACAATAAAAATAAAACAAAACTTTGCGTAGTAGCTTTTGAGCTAGTAGTTTGAAGATATTATCTATTTACTTGTCACAGAATAATATTAGTAGCCAAAACTTCGAAATAGCCAGCGTAATATTAGTAGCTATCTTTCTCAAGCAAAGGGACACGATATGTCTGCTTTTAAATCAATAAAATGATTTTGAGACATCCAATTCAGTTTCAATTCAGTTTCAGTTCATCCTCCGAAATCTTGAAGACCTGTTGATGCAATATTAGAAACACTTGCTACTTTCACAACCCAAATTTATAAACTTCTTAAAACACAATTAAGAAAGTAAAACCAAGAGCAAAAGGAGGCCAGATGGTTATCGGTCTTGATAACCTAACAATATCTTATAATATTCTATCTGGCATTGGACATATCGTGCATATCCCTTCTAATGATAACAAGTCATGTAAAGGAAACGTAACCACCACT
This sequence comes from Durio zibethinus, assembly GCF_047325235.1. Taxonomy (NCBI): domain Eukaryota; kingdom Viridiplantae; phylum Streptophyta; class Magnoliopsida; order Malvales; family Malvaceae; genus Durio; species Durio zibethinus. Next base: position 19,006,129 of record NC_143176.1, read on the forward strand.
CTTTGATAGTTGATATACAAAAATAAAGTCAAGAAGGAAAAGCCTTCTATAATGCAAACCTGTTCTGCATCAAACAGATTCCCAAGGTTTAATCCTTTTGACATAGAAATTAACTCAAAAGCATTCATAGTTGTTGGTTGTTCTTCTCTCTTTTCCATTACATGGTGCTCCTGTTATAGAACCGACAAGGCAAACTTATTAAGAAAAAAGTTAAGCACCAAATATAACAGCACTGTCCAGTATGCAGTTTTCAATATTGCTATAACTTTGGAGAACGGCTTATACACTTACTTCAGAATCCTTAAAAACGGCTTCTACATCATCTAAGTTCGTATCATCTTTCTCCTCGAAAAATGGAGGTTTGTAATCTTTTTTAAACCATTCATCTTGCAAAATTTCAGGAATGGTGATGCGCTGCAACACAAGAAAGAGATATGTACACATCAGTATTATGCAAGTCAATAATTAAAGAAGCAAAACAAAAACTTGTGAAGGCCAACATAAATATGCATGGCCACATGTTTGCAGGCCCAAAGTGCTACTCAAAGATTTAAATGGTGGAGCACTTCAGTTTAAGCATCTGTTTGGCCATCGCAAAATGTGCAGGCAGTGCCCCAGATGAAGAGCTAAAAATAATTGCTTGATCATTGAGTAAATTCAAATGGCAGGATTATTTGACACTAACAGCTCTTAACAACTTTCACTATTTAGTATTATTTGACCAAATCAACGCAATCAAAAGTACCTTACTTCTATAATCTTAATTGTAGCCATTACAAAAAAAAAACCATAATAAGAACCTCATAGCCGAACCACCTGGAAGGGACAGGCTTTGTTATTTGGTTATTGTTGCAATTAAAGAAACTAGTTTTTTTATTATATATTCTTGTCGTTGACATTATTATACATTGGTAACATAATTAGAGACAATCAACTTCAAATTTGGCATAGATGATCTATATATATAGAGAGTAAAATCCAACTGTGGATTTGATGAAAAATGGATTATAAAAAAAATATATGGAGGTATAGTGCAGAGTATGAAAAACCTTACATCAGGGGCAAGTTATCTTCCTTAGAAACTATATTCAGACTGCCAATTGCCTATCTGTCGGACAGGGAAAGAGGAAAAACAATAGAGTAGATAGAACTATACATATTTAATATCTATTTTGCAGATTTCTTGGACTTCATCTCCCATTCTTGTGTCCACTAACAAGAAAAATGAGTCAAACTATATTGCTGATGGAAGAGCCACAGATAAAAGGGCAAAAGCACAGATTACAAACTTCACAGTTCCATCACTAAGGAACCATATTTCAGTATAATATGTATTCCTTCACAGAATTATTGCACATAGGTAAATACACATTCAACAAGAATTTAACCAAGATGATGTTTTGATTGGACAATCTTTTTCTTTCATGAATAGAGCTTTATTTCATCTAATTTTAGAAGCTTTTACTTATCATAGAAATATACAATCTTTTATCACTTGCAATAGGAAGAGCAAATATGACGCCTTCATGATACAAAGTACAGCAATCTTTTTCCCCTCTTCCTATTCGGTGCACACAGAATTTAGTACTGAAGCCAGAAACACATTCAGGTTAGAGAGTTAAGTATAATAACTTACAGTCATTGGGTTTGGATCCAAGATTCGAGTTATCAATTTCATTGCACCAAACGATAGCCAAGGGGGGCAAGTGAATTCAGCTGCTGTAATCTGCAGATTTGGAAAATGAGAGTGAAATACAGGCAATGAATATCAATGGATAACTGTAACATGCAAATAGGAATGCTCGCCTTTTTATAGAGGTTCATAAGATTAGAATCATCAAAAGGCAAGTAACCTGCAAGCAACACAAAGAGTATCACGCCACACGACCAAAGGTCTGCAGTTGCCCCATCATAGCCTCTATCATTAAGGACCTATATAGGAAGACAGAAATTTGTTAATAACCAGTATTTCTAAGGGGTTACAAATGCTGGAAGAAAATAGTGTGATTAAACCATTGTCCGCACCTCAGGAGCGGCATAATTTGGTGTGCCACAGGTAGTGTGGAGGAGACCATCATCCTATAAATTCAACTTTGGATTAGAAATATTTCTCGATTTTCCAAAAGCCATCAAAGACAAATAGAGATGGAACAAATCTTACACATTTACGAAATCGTTAAATCAGGATTCAGGAGTTTAAAAAACTCATACAAATACTTAATATGTGGACAAATAACATGGATAACAGAATATCTTTTATTTTGAAATGAGCATGCTTTTCCTTATTCACAAGCTTTAAGGTCACCAAGCTCAAATTTATTCAATTAATTCACTTCTGTTCAACATTGCTGGTTTTTACAATTACAGACAGTTACTTAAGGAGAATGATCTATGAAGAAAATTCATCTTCTCATCAAGAATGATCAAACCACAAAATGAAGACAACATTTGTCACATGCTTTAATATTTTGATCTTAACCAAATTATCTTGCTAATAATATCTAATTCACTCTTTTCTCATTTGGTAGTATAGATTTTCTAAATATCGAAGCCTTTTCCATATTCAGACACTGTGCAGTGGGAAGTAACTTGAAATGGTGATGTCAAAGAATCACTATTTTCTATGGCAAAATGAACATGATTGATTCTATCACAGTTGTACCAGAAACAAATTAATCCCCTTCATATATATATATATATATTTTCTACAAAGAGGTTAAAACTAAAACTTCCGTCATATATGTTATATGATAATTCAATATGCTCACATGGAACTTGTCCTTTCAACAACTCTGAAGGCCCTAAAGGTATGTTATTATTTCCAATCAATTGCTAAATAAAATAGCTTTTATTCTAAACTCTTCAAACTTGATACTAAACAAGATGCCAACAATTCTTCATCCTTTTTGTGCTTTTTGTTTAAAAACACATTGATAAAGATGCTTCACTCTCCAATCATTATGACAAATTTTCATTTGCCTTTCCACTCCACGACAATTTTACTTTATAAGGTCTTCACCATCAGCAAGATCAGGATAGAACAAATTTGAATGACTCCGTAGTTCAAAGTAAAAGGTTGAAGACTCAACAAATCTTAAGTTTTCAGATATTGAAGTTTCATGATTACCCATCATGTAATGGAAAAGAAGGATATCATAATTACCCTGACTTGCTGAGACAGTGCACTCAATCCAAAGTCAGAAACTTTGAGATTACCATAAGCATCCAACAGCAAATTTTCAGGCTGCAACAAAATCAAGAGAAATATAAATGAACTTCATTTCCTGTCAGCATAACATTCATGCATGCTCACATATACAAGTATAAATATATTCGTCTTTAAAGGGTGCCAAGTTAAAATACCTTCAGGTCCCTATGATAGACACCCCTGCTATGGCAATAATCAACAGCATTAATGAGCTGCTGAAAATATCTCTGTGCCTCATCTTCTCTCATCCGTCCATGGTTTACCTTCAGAATTTAGAAATGGTTAAAGGCATATGGAATGTAAAGCCATGTGAGTGCAAAGAAACTTTCATGTGCTAGTAGTTAGCTACAGTTAGAACAAGCTAAAAATATGGAAGCAATGCCCATATCAGAAAACATATTGCAACTCAAGGATTAAAGAGATCTGTGAGAACAAATGAGAACCCAACATAATATGCAGTCACGAGTTCCTAAATTATATTGGTATGGTTGAGCTTCAATTATTGACCTAATGTCAAAATCCCTGGTTGTCATTAAATTAAAAATAAAAATAAAAAAGGAAAGGAATGACCAAAATTTCAACTCACAATTTTGTCAAAGAGCTCTCCACCAGTGACAAACTCCAAAACAATAAATATCTTTGTCTTGCTTCCCATCACCTGAATAAAAACATACAAAAATAATTTAAAGCTTTTGCTTGTCTGCTTTTCTTCAATAAGTGACACATAGAACATCATGAGGCATCATCTTAAAGTTGTTATACACACGACACATGTAAAGCTCTATCAATCTTTCTAATGATACAAGAGTGAATCTAAAGGCAAGTTTTTTTTTTTTTTTTTAAGATACTTAATTGCTGTAGACCAATAATTATTAACTGATTCAAGAGGATTCTACTCCTTTTAAGTCTCAAAGTATAAGATCAGAAAGCAAGATAAAACCATGTAGCAAGAAGAGAAGATAACGAGAAGTTCTTAGATTAGTTCTAGACAGGCATTGCAAGAGATTGGCTATTAAAAATGGTTTGCATGCTACTCTTTCACCCTAATCATATGCAAGCACATGTATACTGGGTACATACTTGAGCACACAGTTCACATATTTACACATGCAAGCTAAAGACAAAAATAAATATTTCAGACGTTGATTCTTGTCTTTTGTTCCAAGGATTAATAAAGATACTAGCAAATAAAAGCCAAAATTTTCATATAATGTTCAAGCTTGGAGAAAATGATACCTCAATATTGAGATATCATGCCACCCATATTACTGCTAAAGATAAAATTAAGAAGGAAGGCTTTGTTTCACTAGAGAAGATTATGGAAAATAGTATCAAATTCCCAACCCATTATTGAGAAATATGGATTAGAGCATAAACCATAAGCATACTCCAATGAAACGAAGGAGAAAAGGAAGAGTGAGTACATAGTGCATAAATCAACCCCCCATACAGAACACAGAGAGAGAGAGAGAGAGAAACCTCATATAAACGGACAACATTTGGATGCTTTATCAACTTCATTGTTGCTATTTCCCGCTTGATCTGCAAAAGCAAGCAGAAAAATATCTAAGAAATCAGAGACAATATCTGAAATATAGAAATCCCTTTCTTAAAATGTGACTATAATAGTTTTGACAAACTATGAAAACAGAAGCATGGAGGATTAAAATAAATAAATAAATAAATAAAATTTCTTCTCAAATCATAGACAAACAGAGTCGCAAAGAAGAGATAAGGATAAGCAGAGAAAGAGATTGGTTCAAAGGAAACCTGTTCGGCCATCTTGTGTTTGAGAACCTTCTCTTTATCAAGGATCTTAAGTGCCACAGGTTCCCCAGTCTCAGAATTTCTGGCAAACTTCACTTTAGCAAATGTACCCTCCCCAATAGTCCTTCCCACCTCATATTTACCCACGCGACGCTTAATTTTAGGTTGACTCATGCCTCTGAATTTTCTTCTACTATTTCTGCAAGCTTTGAAAACCTCCTCCTGAGACAAATATCAAGATATAAATCCCAGAATAACACTTTTGTCACTCAATTTACACAAACATTAATTATAAAAGAGAAAAAAAAAAAAAGAGTTAGAACACCAGAACATGAAGTGAAAGTAATGTTGAAAAACTTTACGGGAAAGAAGAAAAGAAGACAAAGTTAAAAGACAAGTTGAATATACAATCTAAAAGCTTTCCATTAACTCCGCAAAAGAACATCATCTAGAATATGCAAACATCAGTTCGATCGGAAACTTACTGGAAAGTCAATTAGAAGCAAGAAAACTGATTTAACTCAAAAATGGAGGGAAGATGAAAAGTAATTGCCATTGAAATTCCATCAAACATCAAAACAAACATATGACAAAGAACCAGAAAAGGGGTAAATACCAGCTAAGTAGAACAGCCAAATAGATTAAAATTTCCCACTAAAAACTCGAATCATTTTGCTAAACAACCTGAAAAATGCAGAATCCCATATGATCGATTCCCTGGCAGCAGGAATCAGGCCAATTCAGCTAAAAAAAACCAACTTTGCACCAACCTTATATAGAATACCCAAAAACTAGTAAATTGAAAAAAAAAAAAAAAAGAACAAATGAATTAGTACATATAATATTTCCCACGTGAATCTTTCCTGCTGCTTAAAGCCACAATGTTTTGACGGTAATAAAAAAATTATGAACCTCAAAATATCATAACAAAACAATTAAATCATTTAAGTTGAGAAAAGCATGCATTAGGCCCCGCCAAAGTCACGAATTTCAAACTAATCACGCCCACTAGAGACAAAGCCAAGGAAGATGATCAAAGTCTATAACTTTTGCTGATTCAAGAAATTTAAGAATTACCCAGAAAAATAACTTAAAGTTTGGAGCTTGGTTTGATTTCAAAAGAACTGAGCCGAGACCAATGGTCCAAGAAACATCAATCGACAGTCAAAATTTAATCTTTTATGTACGGAAAGGTAAAAGCTTCAAAGCAAATTCAATAACGGCACTACAAACTACAAAGTATAATTAAATAATTCAAAACGTGTATAATTGAAAAAGAAAGAATTATTGAAAGAGTGAGAAGAGAAAAAGGATATACCTGAGAAGATGAACAAGAAATTAAAAAAAGGTGGGGTGGAATTATGGAAATTTTGGCTTTTGAGTTATGCTCAAGAGTCTAATATACAGCCAAAAAAAACCAAATTAAAAGACTTTGATGATTATCATCTGAGCTGGTGCTGCTACTACCAGACAAACTTTCGCCTACCGCTACTTCATCTTTTTCTTTAAAGCAGGCAAATTGGGTTATCAATAATTCAATATTTAACAACCATTTTCTTAGTCATTAAAAATTAAAAAAAAGTACGCAGAAACAATTGGAGCATGATGGAAACGTTGATGTTGGTGAACGTGCAACTGTAAAACATAAAATGATAAATGATTGAAAGAGAAAGAGAATTATGTCCACGCACTCGACAACACCCTGTCCAATCAACCCATTCTTTGTTCTAACCATTTATGTCTGAAGGGCCCCACCACAACAACCCACAAGAGATTCATTGGTTTATTGGTTTAGGACAACTATTTTCAATTTTTCATGATTATTGTTGTTATGATCATTGTTTGAACTTTGACCATGATCAACAAAAGCATTTTAAAAAATAAGTTAAATTTGTTTATGAGATCTTAGTTTAAATTTATGGATTTTATATATGAGATTTTTATTTTTGTTTTTTGTCATTTTCTTTTATTCTAAAAAATATTAAAAATGATAACAATAAGTAAAATCATAATTCACTAAAATAAACATAGAAGTAACATAGCACCATTTATACTATAAGAATTCTTTTACACAAAAGAAGAGCCTCGCATTATAGCCATTCTTCTTTATTAGAGCTGCTGCATAAAGGCTTTATAAAGCACTTCCAACTTTCAATAGGCAAGATTGTTGAGAATATTTTTGTTTTTGTATGGAATTCAAAATTGAAATTAATGTTTGGAATTTGGATGACCCAAAATTGATAATTTCATTTTGTAAAGGATAAAATAATAAAAAAAAGAAGCACTCAATAACAATTTCATTGTTAAAAAGAGGAAAGGAAAAAAAAAAAAAACTTTTCCTTTTTTTGTTCTTTCTTATATATAAATGGTACTGAGTTTAAAAGAGGAAAACGTGGGTCAAGTAATCCAGCTTTTCTCAACAAAAATAGAAATAATAGGGATTGGGGACACATGTCCCCACCCAAAGAGTAATAAAGGTTGGATTCAAAGGCACCCCCTTTACGGCAAAAACTAGAAATATTCGGAGGCCCCTTGTATGCGAGGTGGTAGGGAATCTCACCGCACCGTATGCAGTTTTAGGCTTCATTTGGATTCGGAGCATCAAAGCGAGGAGAATTTTTATCATTTTGATATAATCACATCATTTCATTTCGTTTAAATGTCTATCAGTGCAGTGTGATTAAGCTCTTTCATTGCATTGGAGCAACAATTTTTTACCGATAAAAAATGTCCAGTGAATCATTGAACTGGATCATTCACTATAATATCATTATTTTTTATTTTGTATTTATATTTAAATTAATAAATGTTTTATATTTTACTTGTTTAATATTATTTTATTAAATTTTTATTGATATAAATATATTATTATCAATTTTAAAAATATATATTATTTGATATAAAAATAATTCTTAATCATTTATTTTATAAATGCCAAATAATTTAAAATTTTATTATATACATATTTTTTAATTTAATATCTTTAATAATTATTTTTTTTATCTCATTACAATTCACCTCTTCATCATTATTGTTTTTGCATTTCAATACATATCTTATTATAAATTTTAATTTTATAACTATAGTGATTAAATTCATAACTATCGCTATTATCATTATCATTGTACATCCAAATGAACCCTTATTAATTGAACTTATAAAGATTCCCCATAAATGTCAATGTAAAATGTAGGTAGCTAGATTACATTCCCTTCCCTTCCACCATAGCTCATCCCAGCAAGCATGCCAAACAGCATCCAGTCTGGGTTAGCATTTGGCAATTTATTATCCGCAACTTTGGTAGAGAACAGGTAGTTCATATGACCACTGTCAATCTCAGAATCAAAATTATTGCAATCAGGAAAATATATGTATTTTTTTCTGTCATTGAACAAGAAAAAAAACTTTGGCTAACCAAACATATTATATACGAATCTAGATGGGTGCTTTAGCTTTCCCTGATTGCTTATCTAAATCACCTAAGATAAGAAAGTATATTCTTGTGGCCTAAATTAACAACATTAAAAAAAGGGAGACCTTCATTAAAGGGATATCGTATAGGATATTTGCAATCTCAATAAACCCTGTTGCTGATGGTTTGATATATTAATAATTAATGGAGAGTTGAATGATATTTATGTATTAAAACAACATATCTAGCGTTTATATTAATGGAGAGTTGAACGATATTTATGTATTAAAAACCACATATCTAGCGTTTATCAAATAAAAGAAAGTTCAAGGTAAAAGTGCTAACTGTATTAATAATTAATAGAAAAACAAAATAAAATGAAACGTTGAAGCAACTGATTGAAAGGGAAAGGAAAAACAGTAGCTTTCACTTTCGATATGGAAAGGATTCGGATTCTTGTGTATGGTTTTATACGCTTAAGCAGCACCTGAGTTCTGACATTCTTCAATACATCCTCAATATATTAGATTTGTCATCGCCAAAATCTCAGGGTCATTTTTCTACCTGCAGGAATAGCAATGAGGAGAGATAGAGGGGATATATTTAGAAGGTAGGGATATAAAAACACTTTGCCTTCTGACTATCAAAAGGATTAACTTCAGATTCCATCAGCATATTAGCCAGAAAAAGGTATCTGGACATGACAAAAAGATGAAAAGATCAACTTGAAGCCTGTGTCTGATAGGGTAAAAGGGCAGGATCTTCAGATATGTAACAGCCATACAGGACTTATTTTGTTGGATAAGAGAATATTAATATGTTTGAAATGTCTCTCTTCCTGTTCACACCCCTTGCCTATACATCTTCTTTATTATTTGTGCTCCTTTTGGACAGTGTTCTCCTTCTGTTCTCGCCATGTCTATCCCTATTTTCTCTTTCTTTTTCGCTCTCCTAGATCTCACTGACTGGGATTTTCTATGTAACTCCTCCATGCATATTGAACATTCTTTATAATCTGTCCTCAACCTTGTATGGCTACCGTGGCAATTACTTGTTTCTTATCTAACTTACGGTAAAACACTTTGCCTCAAAGTGGGCCCTTCGCGCATGTTTAGAGAAATGTTATCCATTTTATACATTTTTTCTGGACCACTCTAGTGACGTAATGGGTTAGATCACAAGGCCGACAAAGATAATGAGGATCTTCGGCTCTCTTGTCAAATCAAATCTTTGCTATTATGATACCGATGAGGGAGAGAAAGGAGTATAAATTAGAGTTGTGCATAAATCGATTTTAACCGAAAAAATGGATCAAAGATTGATCTATAAATTAAATTAATTTTGATTTTTTTTATTATACATATTAAATCAATTTATATATTGGTTAAATTGATATATAAATTGATTTAGACGGTTGGTTTTTTATTCTAAAATTTTTAAATTGAATTAATTGAAAATTTGAGTAAATATTATTAAAATATTTATATTTTTATTAATATAATTTTAATATTTTTATCTTTTCTATTTTATAATTTACACAAAACAAATTAACTAAAGGGGTCCGAAAAAAAATGTGATTCTGAAAAAAATGTTATACTTAGAGTTTTTTTTCATTTTTAAGGTATTTCGTATTTAGATTCATTCATTTAGTTGGGAGAAATTTACATATATTAAATCTTGAAAAATTATTATAATTTTCTTAGCATATATGATAATAACTTAAATAATCTAATTTTTAATTAAAGGAGATTATTCAAAATGTTTTTGGCTAAAAAATTCTTGAATCTTGAATAATCCTCACAAAAAATTAAGTAAGATTATTCAAGACATTTGTGACAAAAAAAAATTGAATAATTCTTAATCCTTAAACCCTAAATCCTAAACTCCTAAAAATTTTAAAAGATTATTCAAGGTATTTTTGCTCAGAAAATGTTTTAAATAATCTCTTATAAAAAATTGAGTAAGATTATTCAAGACATTTGTGACAAAAAAAAATTGAATAATTCTTAATCCTTAAACCCTAAATCCTAAACTCCTAAAAATTTTAAAAGATTATTCAAGGTATTTTTGCTCAGAAAATGTTTTAAATAATCTCTTATAAAAAATTGAATGGGGTTATTGAAGACGTTTTTTACTAAAAAAGCTTTGAATAATTCTTAAACTCTAAACTCATAAAAATTTAAGGGGATTATTCAATGTGTTTTTCTCAAAAAACATTTTCAATAATCTCTTACAAAAAATTGAATGAGATTATTCAAGATGTTTCTAGCAAAAAATGCCTTGAATAATTTTTAAAAATTTTTATAAAAAGATTATTGAAGGCGTTTTTCGACAGAAACATCTTGAATAACCTCTATTAAATTTTTTGTAAGGGATTATTCAAAGTGTTTTTGGCCAAAAATGCATTGAATAATCCCCTACTATTTTTTTGAAGATTATTTAAGGTATTTTTAGGCAGAAACGCCTTGAATAGTCCCATACAAAAAATTTAATGGGATTATTCAAGGCATTTCTGACCAAAAAATGCTTTCAATAATCTTTCCATAAAAATTTTTAAGGATTATTCAAGACGCATTTTTAGCCAAAAACATATTGAATAACCCTATTTAATTTTTGTAAAAGATTATTGAAGGTATTTTTCATGCTAAAGGCCATATATAAACCAAAATTTTTATCAGCAGAAACCTGTAACTTACTTGCATTTTATTTTTAGACATGATTTTTAAAATGGTAACATTTATTTTACAATTTTTTAGTCAGTTCAAATTTAGAAATAACACTATTTTCCCCCCAAAATCTTAGAATACCATAATGAGAGGTGGGTTTTTATTTTCAGGACTTTAGGTACTATTGAAAATCTATTAGTTTTTTCTGAAATCAAATTACCTTGAACCAAACGTTAAAATTAAACAGTCAACAATAAGATTCTGAGGGAAAATGTGTGAATTTTTTTGAACCAAATGCCCCCTGAAAGTTAAATATAGGAAATAAGAAATCAAAACCAATTATACTGAAAAAACTGACCAAAACTGACAAGATTAAATCGATTCGGTTTTCTTGGTTTCATATTACTATTCAGTTGGTTCAATTTTATTTTTGATTAAGTCGATTAAATCGATTTTCGAATCAAATCAACCGATTGCTCAATACTATGCATCAAATAAAAAATGTGTAAAAATACATAAAGAGAAAAACACACAAAAAAAAAGAAACAACAACCATACTGAAATTCCATAAAAAAAAAAAGACTGAAAAGGCGGACAACTGCTGAAATTAGGTTTGACATTGGAGAACCATTCCCCTTGCATTAGAGATGGTAAATGGTAGATGTCTTTAAATGAAACTTTATCCAATTGGTAAAATAAATTGTTGACATTTTAAAAAAAAAATCTTACATTCTATATGTTTATTAGCTATTTCAATAAAATAAATAAATTATTATTACTATTACTTTTTTAAAACTACACTATTAATTGAAAATATATTGCTACAATTTCCCAATCTCAACCATTCTAATTTCGTCCTATATTTAGGGAGTAGGATTAGAATGGAAAAATGTTCCCATCCTTTTCATCCTTGCCACTGCCCAAGTCTCACAGTTGATGCCTGTAACAAAAGTTCATAGTTGTCTGAAATTCATGGTCCTATCATAAAAGGTCGGTACATCCATATGAAATTATCTAAGGAAAAACATGTTTAATCAGTCAATGACTTGATCTTACATTAAACATCAGGTTCATAACAATAGGAAATTGGTTGAGATTAATATCATAACTAGAATATTCTCGTTTCGTCATTCTTTAATCAGCATCCATTTCCTTTAGTGCAGCCTTAACTACAACCTTGGCTTTCTCTAAAAGGTAATTTGGAACCTGAAATCCCAGCAAAAATGAACTGTTCAGATGGATGTATTTCAAATAATATAAACAAAAAAATCTAAGACTTGCAACAAATTATCTCTAAAAGATTTTTCAAATTATGTACACACGTACAAAGAGCTTTTAGTATTTAGTCATTCATGTCATATTAGAAATTAATAAATTATCATGGCTCGAATAATAATTTAATTAAAATAGCATTGCCTTATGGTCCTAATTGTTAAGCAGTTACACAAGAAGCTCAGCACTATCATCATCAAGGGTTGCTACAGATGAAATCCAAGAAGATGGTAAATTATCTTTCAGAACTTAATGATCATATTCCAAACTATAAAGCATGTCAGTTTGGAAAAAAAGTCAGAAACCATTTTTCAAGGCAATATGAAAAGCACCAAAGAAGCTACAATTAATTCATATTGACATTGCAAGCCCACAAAGAACACATTTTCTAAAAAGCAACCTTTATTATGTTGCATTCATTGACAATTTCACCCATATATGTTAGATCTTCTTTTTGAAGCACAAGTCAGAGGTGGCTCAAGTCTTCTAGAACTTTAAAGCTAGAGTTAAGAACGAGAATGGCTGTAGAATTCAAACTCTCAAATCAGACAATAGTAAGGAGTACACCTTTGAAGCATTCAATCATTTTTGTAAGGAGATAGGCATCCAACATCAATTAATCGCTCCATACATTCCACAACAAAATGAAGTAAATGAGAGATGAAATATATTTATATTAGAGATGATAACGATATATGCTACATGAGAAGAATCTGCCAAAGGAATTCTACGTTGAAGTAACAAACACTATTATTTTTTTTTGCAAAATAGGCTTTCCACAAGAGCAGTGAAGGATCAAACACCATTTGAAGCATGGTATAATTATAAACCATCTTTAAATTTCTTTAAAACTTTTGGATGTTTGTGTTTCACTCATGTTTCATAGATTAAAAAAGATAAACTAGATAAAAAAAAAAAGCATTTCTAGGCATCTTCATTGGCTATAGCTCTGTTGCAAAAGCTTATAAAGTTTTCCAGCCACAAACTGAAAAACTTATCATAAGCAGGGATGTGCACTTTATGAAAGATGAAGAGTGGAATGAGATGATGCAAAGAAGATAAATCTAACCTTATAAGAGCCTAAGCTTAAGTTTTTTATTTTGGACACAACAAAACAAAGCATTGGAGATTGAAAGAATGAAAAGGTGGATGATAATCCTATTAGAGGCACATGACTACTTTTTGATGTTTATCAAAGATGTAATATTGTTGTGTGTGAACTTAGCTTCAAGTGGGTGTACAAAACTAAGCTTAATGCTGATGGCTCAATTAACAAGTATAAAGCTAGACTCATGATCAAAGGATATCTCAAATACTCAGTGTGGACTACTCAGATACTTTCGTACCAGTTGTTAGACTCGACACCATCATGCTCTTACTCACTGTTACAGCGTAAAAAAAATTAGAAGGTGTACCAATTAAATGTCAAGTCAACGTTTTTGAATGGTTTTTTATAAGAAGAGATTAATGTAGATCAACCGAAAGGCTATGTAAAGAAAAGAGAAGAAGATAAGGTCTATCTTCTTAAAAAGACATTTTACGGATTGAAGCAAGCTCCAAGAGCTTGGTATAGTAAGATTGATGAACATTTGTAGAACTTAAGATTTACTAAAAGCTTATCTGAATCAATATTATATGTCAAGCAAAAATAAAGCTGACATTCTTATCATTTCTTATATGTTAATTACCTACTTGTGATAGGAAACAACACAAATATTGTGAAAAAGTTTAAACAAGAGATGATGAAGTTTTTTGAGTTGATAAATCTTGGATTAATGACCTTTTTTCTTGGAATGAAAATTAAATAGAATGAACATGAAGTCTTCATTTTTCAAAAAAAATATGCTAAGGAGATTCTGAAGAAATTTAAACTTAAAGAATGTAAAGAAATGAGTACATCGATAAAACTTAAAGAAAAAGCTTTGTAAAGAAAATAAAATAGAAAAGATTGATTAAGCATATTTCAGAAGCCTAATTGGTTGCTTAATGTATCTCAAAGTAACTTGACGTGACATTTTGAATGCTATAAGCATTTTGTCTTGGTTTATGCACTGTGTAAGCGAATGGCATCTCAAGGTTGCAAAGAGGTTGCTTAGATATGTGAAAGGCACATGTGATTTTGGCATTAAATACATAATGAGCAAAAAGTTCAAGTTAGTTGGTTTCTCATATAGTGATTGGAGATGTTCTATTGATTATATGAAGAGCACTTCAGGCTACTGTTTCACACTTGGTTTTGGTGTTTTCTCATGGAACTCAAAAAAATAAGAAACTGTAGCTCAATCCACAGCTAAAGTAGAGTTTGTTGCTGCAATAACTACTGTTAATCAAGCTTTGTGGCTAAGAAAGATTTTAATCGATCTTAACTTGGAGTAGGAGAAAAGCACAAATATTCTTATTGACAACCAAACTGCTATTTTTATCTCTCAAAATCTTATGTTCGAGAAAACTAAGCATTTTAATATTAAGTTATTCTTCTTAAGAAAAATACAGAAAGATAGAGTTGTTGTTCTTATTTACTATAAAATAAAAGATCAGGTTGCAAATATTTTCACCAAGCCATTGTCGGTTAGCAAGTTTAAATTTTTTAGAACAAAACTTGGTGTTTGCAGCTTTTAAAGCAAGGAAGAGTGTTAGAAGACATTTTTAGGACTGCTGATATGGATTCATAAAGGTTGCTTAGTTGAATATTTTAACTTGTTCTTGTTTTTTGGTGTTGGTTATTTTTTTGTTATTCATGTTTGTGGTCATGACGTAATCTTAGGACCATAATTTTAGTGGGTCATTATTAATTAAGCTTTAAATTATAATATTTCTGATGTTAAGTGAAATTGAGTTTTCTTTGCTTCAAAATACGTTGCTTTTAATTTTCATTTGCTTTTACTATAGCAATACTATATTTTTCTTTTCTTATTCAAAAATAACAGCATGGCCTTTAGATAAATATATGAAAACAAATCCTTGTCTCAATCATCTGTTTATAAAAGTGATATATTTGGGATGACATTTGAGATATTTGATTAATTGCCTAATTGAAAATTGTTGGGGAATACACAAGATGCCAATGTAGACATAACATGTGATGGCTATATATCACAAGTACAAAATGCATATTTTTTTCTTTTCCCTATAATAAGGGCATTGATTTAAGGTTAATTAGTTAAAATTGATCATAACACAACATTCACAAAAAAAAATGATAAATGATAGGTTTGAGTCTCTTGCAAAAAGATGTTCAACTAATGGTAGATACAGGCTTAGATGCCTACAGATTTTCCATTTCATGGTCAAGACTTATCCTGAGTAGGACACATCATTTCTGTTCATTTTAACCCAACGTGAAGGATGTGATTTTTGGTTTGCATAAATGAAATGCCAATCTTTCATTTTTCCTTCAATGGAAGAAGACCTGTTAATGTGACAGGTTTGCAATTTCATCAATGAACTAATCAGTAATGGTAAGCCAATGTTTAATCATAAATGATGCTAATACTAATATAATAGTAGTCTTCATTAATAGAGAAAGTACTTTCAGAATGTTTATTATTAAACAAATAATTGCATTTCTATTGATATGCCTAGATGTGTTGGCCAACCTGAAACCCAACCACATGTTATATTACATCACACTGATCTGCCACAGACATTCAAAGATGAATATGGAGAATGAATATTGTCCATAAAGGCATCTTGTTTTAAATGGGACAGTATTGTAATGCATTTATGCATTACAATATATGCAAATGTGTGCTGAAAAGACTTCAGCGATAAGGTTTTGCTACAGAATCAAAATTTCCCAACATAGGTAGAATATGCTCTTTCAACAATAAATTCTCATTTGAAGCATTTGATGAGGTCACTATACAATCAGTTCATTGTTGAGAAATCAACGAGAAGATAGTTCATAATTTTCAGTAAAATGTCAATCACAAATGTTATACATTGAAACCTTCACAAACTGAAGCTTCCAACAAAATAAACACAATATATCTTACATATCCCATAATTTTTTGCTTCTAATCTTGGCTATTGTAT
The DNA here is from genome assembly GCF_047325235.1 of Durio zibethinus. Lineage (NCBI taxonomy): Eukaryota > Viridiplantae > Streptophyta > Magnoliopsida > Malvales > Malvaceae > Durio > Durio zibethinus. The sequence continues at coordinate 19,022,489 of NC_143176.1, forward strand.
GTTCCTCTGGTGCATAAAATAAAGGGGAGCAAAAGGGCAAAATCGTACCTAGATTTTTACTTACAGTAAATTATCAAAATTGAAAGATAATCTAGTTAGTTTCTGTCAAGTAAGTATAACTTTATAAGTATCCCTCAAGATATACTCACCAATAAAAAACATTTCATTTTGAGAGAAACTGTCTAGTTTCATTATTTTATTAAATGTTAGAGGACGTGTTTAGGACTGTTGATGTAGATTTATAAACGTTGCTTAGTTGAATGTTTCAAATTGTTTTTATTTTTTTAGTGTTGGTTATTTTTTGTTGTTCATGTTTATGGTCATTGCGTAATCTTAGGACCATGATTTTAGTGGATCGTTATTAATTAAGCTTTAAATTGTAATATTTTTAGTGTTAAGTAAAATAATTTTTCTTTGCTTAAAATACGTTGGTCTCAATTTTTGGTTGCCTTTACTATAGCAATACTCTGTTTTTCTTTTTCTATTCAAAATTAATAAAATTGTAAAGCAACAATCATCTATCACTACTTTCGGTTACTTTCTTAAAAAAATATGAAATGCCCTTGATTTCACTTGTTGCCTTATAATATACCACATCGATATTGCTTATTTGTTTAACTAAATTAGCTAATCCATCGTTGTTCTTAAAACGTTTCTTGTTTGACAATGTTCTAGTTATAGTTGAAAATGCTGCACAACTTGAACCTTCAACTTCTTCATTATCTAATTTCTCCCTCTTATGATCAGTGTCGGACTTATTCTCATTATAGTCAAAGACAACATCCTCATTTCTTACAAAACAATGATTCAATTGCATTAGTTACTGTTTTAGCTCTTTCACTAGTTGCTCTGTCCAATCCAAATATTGTCATAAAGTCATCAAAGTGATGTCAATAGGTAGCATATGGAGAAGGTAGAGTATACCTATATTATACTTATCCTTATTCTTAGGTTTTTATCCCTATTTCACCAATTGCTCTGTCCAATTGTTCCATCCCTATTCCTGGGTTTTTATATTATACTTATCCCCATACCTATACCTAATAGGTATTTTAAATTTATCTTCATCCCCGTGGATATTTAATGGGTATGGATAATCTCTATAACCATAGCTTTTAACAAATAAATAAATAAAAATTTATTTTTTAGCTTTTTTTTATCTTGTATATTTAAATAATTTTTTATAAATATATATTAATATATATTTTTAATAAAAATATATTAATTCTAATTAAATCTAAAATAATAATTTATATTATTTAATAAAAAATTTATTCACTAAATATATATAGTACAGGTACAGGCAAGTGCTATGTTACCAATCCCATCTTCATACCCAATAAATATTTAAAATCATACCCATCCACATCCCTGTACTCATAATATAATACACATCCTCATCCTTATTCGGGTAAAAAGTTGGGCTCTCCATTAGGTATGAGTAAGATTGACATCCTTAAAAGTGAGAAAAATATTTGTTCATTAACCTTTTAGTATAAAGATGAGTCTATACAAAGGTTTAAATAAATACGTATCAAATATTTTGATAAGAAATCAACAAGCAAAGTAACTCTTAAGTTCATGTTAAACTATTTATCTGAACCTACTTATAAAAAATAACCTTCTCAATAGTGACACATTTGTCATGATCATTCTAGCTAAAATCACTTGCATATTTAATCATATCATAGATAGCATAACATTGTCTCTTGAGTAGCTTTACCCTCAACTCGATATGTGGGTTTGCTTTAAGCTAGGCTTGGGGAATTCTTGACTCTAACATCCTTTCCAGATGTCTTAGATAGCCAAATTTGAACATTTCATTTTCAACTCTCCAACTAGGATCATCTGCCAATGTCTGTAGGTATTGGGTAATTATTGCATCCTCATCTTTTGTCTATGTGTGATTACCTATTGATGAGCTTTCTTTTATTCTTCTTGATGTATTTCTTACCTTGGCAATAGGTGAAGACATTTTGATATCATTATCATATAGTTAGACACCATGCAACAAAACAAAAAAAAAACCAATGAAGATTAACATATAATTATGCAGGAAGTAAACCAATAGACATGGAAACAAAAGTAAATATTGTTGTAAAAAATAGTGAAATACATCGTACACTCATAAAAAAAGGAATATATATATATGTAACAAATTGTACACTCAATTATATTGTACAAACATAAACAATAAAAAGGGAAAAAAAAAACCAATGTCCTTAATTATGAGTTGCAACCAATTCGTGAACATCTTCTATACCAAGTTATCTTTAAACTTAATCCAAGCATCACTTGGTTCAATATGCCTAATCAAATCTTGATGCTCAGATACATCTGATTAGTTATTACTCACTTCAGTAACATCACTTTCAATAAGATCAATTACCATATCAGATATAATAAAATTATAGATAAGACAATAAGCAGAAATGATTCTATAATATGTTTTTATTATATAAAATAACTTTTCCCTTAAAATTGCCCATCTAGCTTTCAATATACCAAAACATCTCTTGATATAATTTCTTGCTTGAGTGTGTTTCATATTGAAAAATTCTTGAGGTGTCATTGGTTGGTGTCCTAGCTTTAGATCTAGCTACTTGATGCTTTGTAACTATATTTTTTATATAATGGGTAATGATATGAAGAAAGCTCATAATCATTTCTTTTATTGATATATGTCTAGATGCTTTTAATCTTTTATGTGTTTGAAGTAATTGACATAATTTTACAAAAATTCTCCTATCCATTTTATAATTATCTACACCCTATCTATCACTCTAAAAAAATATTTTGTTTAAGTTCAACGCCTTAATCTGAAGCCTATCATGAGTGTTATTAGCATAAGATAATCTATGTATTTTTTTAAGTTTCACTACAACTAATGTCACAACAATAATAAGTAATAGTTGAAACATATCTCCATCTGGTTCGATTACAAAATAAACATTGTTACCAATTGTATCTTTTTTCTTATTGATAAACGAGCCATAACTGTTTAGAAAAATTTTTTTTTGTTAATGTTGAAAACATGTGTCAAAAGCTAATATGTGCATTTGGTAGATGGAATCTAAGACACGTCCAACAAAAAAAAAAACCAACAACAAAATATTTGTGGATCAAGAACAAAAACCAAAATCAAGAACATATATGTTAGATCAACAACTTTTCAATTAAGATCTAAATGAGATCTAGATCAATAAAACAAGAAGATATTTGAATCAAACAAATAATGCAAAATAGATAATAATTTAACAGATAGTAGACTCACCATTTATTGATAAATAGAATATGAAATGAACAGCAAAAATATGAAATCACAAAAGTTGAAGCTGATGTTGGTTAAAATAAAAAAGGTTTTGATTAGAGCTTCAAGATATTGTCTGAAAATAAAGAAGTTTTTGTCATTCAAAATTTTTTTTTTAACAAATACAATGTTTCTTATGTCAAAAACACCGTTATTATATATTCAAATATTACATTTCTGACTAATAAAACGCTTTATTTTTTATTAAAAAATGGGTTTTGATTTTGTTAACAAGAATAACATTTGTTACGTCAAAAATGCAGTATTAACCCCAAAACGACAAAGCACAATTACTACATTTCACAGTCTTGAAACACAAGATTTAAGTAGGAAATTAGAAAAAAAAAAGAGTACTTAAATATTGCGTTTCTATTTAAAGAAATGTAGTAAATAATCTAAATTACTAGGTTTCAAAGCCTCTCAACGTAGTATTCAAATGGAAAAATATATAACAAAAATGAGTTCTCAAATAATGCATTTTGTTCATAAAAAACATCGTCTTTGTATTAAAAAAATTTCAAAAAAAGTTAATCCACAATTACTATGTTTGGTTCCTTACAAACGTTGTATTTGACATTGGAAAAAAAGAATACTCAAATACTACATTAAAACTTACAACTAACGTAGTATTTGTGCTATTTGTTTTCAATACTATGTTTGTAAATAAAAAACAAAATTAAGTTTCTTTTCGTACATTGACTTTCAAAAAGGTAAAATAGAGTGAAAACAATTTTTATTTAGGTCAAATATGGGACAAAATAATTTTTCCCTCGGAATATTAAAAAAATCATAGGGAGAGGTGTGTTTTTGATTCCGTAACTTTGAATATTGCCAAAAATCTAAGATTACTCCTAGGAATTAGATCTTATGAACTAAACATGGGAATCACATTCCCACAAACTAGATTTCGAGGGAAAATCTCAGGTTTTCCCAGCCAAACACCCCATTAAAGTAGTATGAACAGTTTTTGTTTAGAATAATATCGTAATGGTTTTTGGGTCTACTAGATGAATTTTAAAAATGAAAAAAAAAGTCACCACCAAACTTTTTTGGCTAGGTGTGATTGGTCACCTACTAAATTTATCCTTTTAATAAAATTTTGAAACTAATTAAAACTTATTAAAAAGATAATTTTTGGAGTCTGCAAACAGTTTGGGTTCAAGAGTCAGTTATGCATGGAGAAAGATTAGCACTCCCACAATACCCATTAAAAATGATACCTATTAATTATATGTTATCTTTTAATTTTGACAAAAAAATCTTAATTTTGGTATTTAAAATTAATTTTCTTTATTTTCATTATTGTAAAAAATCATATTTTTATTTTTAATGGTTCGCTTGAAAAATAAATAAGAATCTTGCTTATTACAAAACTTTTAAAAATATTTCAATACTCTGGTAATATTAAGAAGAATTTTCTCACCTAAGGAGTTTTTAAGAATCACTATTCATAATTATTAAAAATTTTATCCATGATGATTCATATTTATCTTCAATATTTATATTTATCAAGTGTATAGTATGATTTTTATAATTTAATCCAAATAATATTTTCTAAAAAATTCATTTTTATTCTATTTATTAAAAAAGACTAGAAATCTTTATTGAAAATTATTTTAAATCCTTCAATATATTGATAACATTTTAGATAAATTTTTTTACTTGAAGATTCTTAAAAAATTACTATTCGAACTTTTTTATGATCTTGTCCTTGAAATTTTATTTATATTTATTATTATTTTTAATATCTTTTTTAGTATGTTATGGATTAATTTATGATGTTATTGTATTATATAAAAGTTCATTTTTAGAAGTGAAAAATAAACGAAATTTTTTTTGTATTAAGAATCATACTAAATATTCCAATCTTTTAAAGCAAACTTCTTTTATTTAAAGAATTCTTGAAAATCATTACTCGGATTTTCTGGAGTCTCATCATCAGAAACCCGTATTACTTTTAAAATTATGTAATGTAAGGACAAGTGCAACATGCTTATGGAAATTTTTTTTATTTATATATATTTATATCTTTTCTCTTTTTTTTGAAAAAAAAATTATTTTTATTAAAATTTTAAAAAATATTACCTATCTTCCTTATTATATTTCTTCATTACTCATTCTAATTTTGTCTTAATCACCTAATTATTTCCCCATTATTATTAAAAAGTTTTGAAAGGAACAAAAGTAAAAGGACATAGGAGTGGAAACGACCAAAGAATAATCGAGGATGTCTAAATGAGGGGGAATAGGAAATCTTGAAGAAGTTATGAAAGGCCCGGCTGCCAAATAAAATAAAAATATTTGGGTGGAGATTAGCCAGGGAGTTGCTGCCAATGTTTGGAACCTTAAAGAGGAGACGAATCATGAATGATGCAGAATGCCCGAGATGCCATAATTGTGACAATTCAGTTTTGCATGCAATAAAAGATTGTATAGCAGTAATAGATATTTGGAAGACTATAAATATGGACCATAAGTGGTAGGGAGGAAACTACCAAAACACCATGGCATGAACAACCCACATGGCGAGAACTATGGACAACAAGAAGTTTGATCTTTGGCTAACAATCTACGAGGCAAGCTGGAAGAGCAGAAATGACGAGGTCAAAAACAACATCAGCAGAGCTCAACACTTAACAGTAGTTTCAAGAGCGACAATAGACAACAGACAGTGCTGGTAGGATGCCATGAGGCTCAAAAGCGACAAACAAACAAACCAGGGAGTGAGAAGAAGCTGTGGAAGGCACCCAAGTATAACCATTATAAAGTCAACTTTGATGGCGCTTTTAGAGCTGCAACGAGGGAAGCTGGCATTGGGGTGGTAATTAGGGACTACAAACGAGATGTCCTAGGTGCAATGTCCAGACCGGTTACAAATGTAGACAATGCCATGCATGTAGAAAGATTAGCAGTAGTTAAGGCTATCGAATTTGCCTCTTATATGGGATTTAACAAAATAGAATTGGAAGGTGATGCTTTGAGCATTATCAAACTGTTAAAGCATGAGGAAGTAGATCTATCTCTTATTGAAAACATCATGAAAGAGGTACAGTTTAAGCCTCGCCATATGGCAGGTTCACACTGTTCCCACATCATAAGAAAAGCAAATGAAGCAGCCCACACTATAACGAAACTAGCAGTAGGAACATATGAAACCAAATGCTAGGTGGAGGATTGCCCAGAATACCTTATCGCTGTAGTTGAGAAGGATCGTGAGACCTTTTAATACTTAAATGAAATTCATAATTGCTTTTAAAAAAAACAATTGTGAAGTTTAAGGTTAAAAATGTAAAAGTAATTTCCTTTTGAATAATTTAAAAACTTAACATTTTCATTTCTTTAATTTTTTTTTTCATAATATCAAATAATAAAAATTTATATTATATTGCACCTTTTTAAAATTTCCCTAACAAATTACCTTGCTTTTTCAGTTATTTATATTTTGTTTAATTGATATTTTATTTATTTATTTTTAAATAAAAATATAAATATAAATAAAAGAGTAAAAATATTAAAAAAGGAACTCTAAATTTGATTATTCAAAGTCAAATTAATTTAGTTGTAAGCTATTTGCATTTAAAGTTGAGACAAATTCACATGTTTTATGAGTTTAATTGAAAAGTTTAATTTATTTTTGAATCCAGTTAACAAATGTTTATAAACATTGATTAAGATTAATTAAAATATTATTTAAAAAAATTATTTAATGCAATAATTTCACAAAAATTAATAAAAGATAATATAATAATTATAAATTATTTTTCTTAAATATCACCTTAATCCGTGTTATTAAACACGAATTAGTATTTTTTTATTTTTTATTTTTTATGCAATACACATATTTATATATTTTAAATTTGAAATCTAGCTCTACTCAATTTGATTTTTAAATTTTTTTTTGAATAATTGATAATCTTAATCAGGTAAAACTTAGATAAATGGATAATTTTTTAGTCAAACACTTATAATATTGACATAATTTATTCATAATAAAACTCCTTAAGTTTAATTTATTTTGATTATATCTTGTTCTTCAATGTTTTTAAACAGTCATAATCATTGCAAATAAAACTTTTTTCAATATATAAAGAATTTATTTTTTAAAAAATATTATTACTTTATTTATTGTTTTTAAAAATAAGTTTTTAGCGTTTTCAATAAAAAAAAAAAAAACTCATTTTTTTGTAATTTCCATCTTTTTGACCTTTTTGCTGTGTTAAAAATATTTGTAGTGGTTGGTAGATTTGTTCAAAGGCTACTTATCCTCTTAAATCCGAAAGTTTATTTGTAATTTAAAAATATTTAAATATAAATTTTAAATTTGTTAAATAAATTTGCATTTAAATTTTAAATTTGTTTAAAAAATGAGTTGAGTGTTAAGCATAAAATTTGAAAGTTAATCTCGATCTGGATAATTTTTATATATTTTTTATATTTATAATTTTAATACATAAAAATAAATAATAATTAAATAATATATATGTTCCCATTAATACCATAGGTAAAGTTTTATCCAAACATAAAATTAAATTAATGAAGTTATTTTTAAATATTATTTTATTGATTATTTAATTTTTTATAATTTATTATAAAAATTATTTACTTTTTAAATTAAAATATGAACGGACTCGAACGAATTTGCACAACTCCGTTTAAAAATAATCGAACTTCGACAATAAAGTTAAACTCCTTTTTGGAGTAAATTAGGATCTAAATAAATTTACAACTTATTAATATAATGCCTCCAAACGGTCCGACCCCACCTATGGACAGGTCTAGTAGCCAGTGGTGGCAGGTGGGCAAGACGCCAATACCGCAAGCCAGCAGCCTCCAGTTTTTGGTCCACCAATTTTCCTACAATTGGTTGACGTTTTGGCTGCTGAAGAATAAAATACCTGAAAACAGGCGTAGGGGCAACTAAAGAAGGAAAGAATTGTTGGCCAACAGAAGAAGGAAAGAGTTACATCACTCGACGTCTCCCTTTATCTCGTCGAGTGGAATAATTAAGCATGGCCGTCGTCGGAGTATTGGCTTTACAGGGATCATTCAACGAACACATAGCAGGCAATAATCTCTAACTCTGATATTCAAACTGTTAATTGATGAGTTTTATTTTTGGTTGAACATATTTGTACTCTTCTTTTTTTTTTTTTTTTGCAGCGCTTAGGAGGCTAGGAGTGAAAGGAGTGGAGATAAGGAAGCCAGAGCAGCTTCAAAATATCAGCTCTCTTATCATTCCTGGTGGAGAAAGCACCACCATGGCGAAGCTCGCTGAGTTTCACAATCTAGTATTCTCTCTCTCTTACTCTCATCATTTTCTACTGTTTTCTCTTGAGGCAGACATCCAAGTATAAGAGATTAAATTCTGATGCATTTTGAAAAAATGGTTTCTTTCTGTATTCCCATATTTCTTCCGTTAAAAAGCATGGAATACCCGAGAAGCCGTTTACCTGTTATGTTATTACTTGCCTTTTGCTAGTATTTAAAGCAAAAGCAAATGTTAAGATGTAAGATCATTTTGGTAAAAAATGAGTAGATAATTAGAATCAAGTATTAATTCAAACAAAGATATTCCATGTAAAAGTAAATTCGTGGACTTTAATTGTTATCATGGAAGTTATTTTTAAAATTTTATTGTTTGCTTTTGTTTCCAAAGTTCCCACACATTTCTTTTGTTTTTACTTCCAAAACCAAAAGCAAAAAAGTAAGTAAAGATATTGACGAAATGGAGCCTAAACGATCATTGCTTGCAGTCTAAGTATCATAAGGTTGAGTTTGGTTATTAGATCTTTCGAAGGATATGTAGCCAAAGACTCAGCATATAAGGGAAAGAGTTACTCTAGCTGACCTTGATTGAGTTGAGTATAGTTATTAATGAGTTGTTTGCAACCAACCGACCAAATTTCTTCACTGCATGTCATATCTGAAGATAAAAAGATATGGAGTCTTCAACCTCATCTTGATCTTGATTTTTAATTAAAATGCACTCCCAAGCCTAAACATTTTGTTATGCACACGGGTCAGTTCTTGCATTTATTGGAACATCACAATTGGGAACATTTATAAGTGTCTGATTTGCATTTAATCGGTTAATATTTTTAATTTCTGGTCAGTTTCCAGCTCTGCGGGAGTTTGTGCAAATGGGGAAGCCAGTTTGGGGGACTTGTGCAGGTCTTATATTTTTGGCAAACAAAGCTGTTGGTAGGTTTCTGTTCTTTCATTTCTCCTCCCCCTTCTAGATTCTGCATACTAAATTTGCAAAGTATTTATGATTTGCACCAAGCAATTTATCAAAATGAGATCATTCAAAAAGTTCTGAATTTGAAATTAGTGCTGCAACTTTTTCAGGACAGAAAGAAGGAGGGCAGGAATTAGTTGGGGGCCTGGATTGCACTGTCCATAGAAATTACTTTGGCAGTCAGGTAATACATATGCCTTCTATTTTACTGTATGTCCAACGATGCTTGTAAAGACATGCATCTTTCCGAAGGTTGTGTAGTGGTTAGTGAATAATGGAAATTTAAATGTTAAAAGACATGCATTTAGTAGAATGGAAATCTAGAGAAATTGCACAACTCCCATGTTTTCTTATCAGCATTTTCAGATGCAAATCTTTTATTTGGCAAAAAGCCACTAGCATGGGTCCAAAACCTAAGTAATGGTGGGATTAGTTAAAGGATTATAGGTAATGAGGATGCTATAATGGATGTCCGGATGAATTAGAAAATGTCTATGTCAAGTGGGTAGGGGAGGACCCGAGACTTCAGGACATGGATGAAAACTATCCAAAAAATACCTTGCGTTTTACCAGTTTCACTAGGATATGGTAGTTGAACTCCGTATTGTGACAGAAGCCTCTGCTTGTTGGGGGGGTTGTTATTGCTTGAAGATATCTCTTTCAACATCCCATTTGTGCTGATAAGTTGCTTAAATAGGTGTGTGAAATTCAACAAGTATTGAAATATATACTATAAGAAAACAGTGACAGCTACTTTGAGAACATGTTATAGTCAGTATTATGTTTTGTAAGTAAATTGATATGCTTCACCTAACTAGCTTAGCACTGTTTTTTTTATATCTAGAAAGTAGAAATCTCCTTTACTTGGAGAAATGTGATATCGATTTTACGGCCGTGAAGAAGAGTTCAATAACCTCCTGTCCTGGTTTTTCAATTTGATTTTTGTTTAAACTACTAATATTGAACTAAATTATTTGTTATTTAACGAATCAATTTTATTTAGATCCAAAGCTTTGAGGCAGAGCTTTTAGTACCAGAACTTGCGTCCAAAGAAGGTGGCCCTGAGACATTTCGTGGTGTTTTCATCCGTGCTCCTGCAGTCCTCGAAGTGGGGCCAGGAGTTGAAGTGCTGGCTGACTATCCTATTCCATCTAATAAAGTGCTATACTCCAGTTCAGCTGTTGAAATCCAAGAGGTATACTTGCGCTCTTTCTAGTGAATTTTTCTTCATTGCAATAATTAAAAGTAAAACAATGAGAACTTAAAGACATTGCTTCAATTGAAGAAGGCTGGATTTGATAATTATGCTTTCCTATACCTTTTCCTACAATGTGTCATAAATCTATTTTGTTTTTATATTTCTTTAGTTAAAAAAGTTAGCCACATAGGTTGAATTTTAATGGTCCCTTCATCTTTTTTATTGATCCAGCAAAGAACTTGATTTTGCATAATGTCGTTATACATGATTAAGATGTCTGTTATTGGTTCTTTACCTTCGGCTGTATTAATTCTTGTTATCTATATTTTTGGGTATTTCAGGAGTATGCTGTGCCTGAAAAGAAAGTGATAGTTGCCATAAAGCAAGGAAACTTGCTAGGGACTGCTTTCCACCCTGAGTTGACTGCAGATACTAGATGGTATAAAGATGTTAAATCATCCATTCAAGTTATCATTTTTCTTGTGATCTTATCTGAGGTTCTAAATGGATTTTCTTTTCAATGCTAAGCCAAGGTTCTAAATGGTCGTTTGTGCAGGCATAGTTACTTTCTAAAGATGGCAAGCGAAGTTGAAGAGGGAACCTCGAATGCCATTGTTGCAGTCAGCAGAGGGGATCCAAGTTCTAACCAACAAACAAGATATGATCTTCCTATATTTCTATAATCAACAGTGGCGATGAGATTATTTTTAGTTTTTTTCTTTTTTTTTTCTTTTCTTTTTCTTCCTGTTCTGTTTTCTCCTCATCACTTGTAGTGTCTCCATGTTTGTGGATTTATAAATATCTTTCGAAAGATTAGTATCTATTTGACAAGTATTCTTTTAGGTGACATTTAGTTTTGAGACAGATAAAGAGTTTGGTTCTATATGGTAAATGTAAATTAAACTTACATTTAGGCTCTGATTGATCGTTGCTCTTGCTATTTTTGGTACAAATTGTTCTTGCTATTTGCTCATGTGACAGACCCATTTGCACATATTACTACAGTTATAAAAAATGATAGGGAAAATACGTTACTTCCCCTAAAAAGCTCCCCTAACTATAGTTTCCCGGTGTTGTTTCAAAACCTACTTTCCACCATCATCGTTAGTCACTGTTAGTCAGAACCATTAGCTAACTTGGCAGTAGATTTTGTGAAAATAAAAAGATTGGGAATGCCTAATCTGATACATGACAACCGCAACTCCCATGTTCTCTCCATCACAGAACAGTCACTGGCTGGTCTCCGACCCATGTTTAGATGTTGCTCTATTTAGTTACTATTATTAGTCAGTGGCACATTTAAGATTTGTTTTGGTTGTATCCACTTATCAAATATTATAAAATGTTTTTAATGTATTTATCAATTTTGTTGATGAAAATAATGTTTTTCCTTCAAATTTTTTTTTATTTTTCAATTTTTTGGGGTATTTAAAAAAATTTTTAAAAGGTGTTCAAAAAATTTGTTCTTTTAAATTTTCTTAATTTTTAATATTTGGAGAGTGTCCGTGGACACCCTTTAACAATGGATCTACCTCTGTTATTAGTCACATTGCATCTTGAATTTTTAAATTTTGTATCTTTTAAATCGAGTATCATGATAATCGGAATTTTAACACCATTAACTTAAACAAGTTATTACATGACATTTGCTTTAATATTATCAAATTATGTTTACACGAAAATATCAACATTTTTTTTCAACATTAATTAAGAAAATTTGAATATATTTTCCCTTAATCAACAAAATGTCTGCCTTACATTGAACAATTGACATGACATGCATATGGAATTTTCACAAAATATTTTGTGTTTTTGAATTAACACATGATATGCGTATAGTATTGTTTGTGCCTACCTGTTCGTGAGGGGTAAAATTTTAAAAATACAAGAAAAAAAATATCGGTTAATGATTAAGATTATGAATTATTTTGATATTTGTATTTCGACACTTACATTAAAGTTTGATCTAAAAAAATTAAATAAAGGTTTCAAAGTCAAGAATGTCAAATAAATTAGAAATATATGGATGAAGTTATTTATATTTGTGTGATAGAAGATTTTGGGCTTAGATGGCTCGAGATCAGTATAGGAGATTAGGGTTAATTTTATAAGTCCTAACTAAGTTAACAATTGACTATCCACTTAAAGTATGATAAGTCAATATCTTGAGATACTAATTGTTAGATTACTAAGATGATCGAGTTAATATAAATCTTAAAATTTTGATTAAACTCAATAAATCAACTCAATAAAATAATTAAATTGACTTCGCTTCTTAATTACTTATACTTTAAAAAAATGTTTATTTTATCCTTTAGATACTAAAGTACCCCTAGGAAGTACAATATACTAATTTAATGCTATTTGAGAGTTTAAAGGGTAAATTGTTCAACAACCAATTTATACCAATTTGCATATTTTAATTAACACATAATGTGTATAGCACAACATCATATATATATATATATATATATCTGTGTGTGTGTGTATTGTTATGCAACAAATACTTGGATGATTGATGTTGATGGCTTTTTGGGTTTGATGGCAGAATGCATGTTGGAAAACTGGTCAGATGGTTGATTTGGAGATTGGAGTGGCCCATAATAAATGGAATGTTCAGGGGGCGTCAAAGGTAAGATTTTGAGACGTTTTAATTTTCAAGTCAACAAAATATAGGAGGTGAGGAAAGGTAGAGCAAAGAAGAAAAAGAAGGTAAGAAAGTAGGGGAGAGTATGTGAGATGGGAGTGAAAAATTCATAATGAGACATCCCTGTCCTGATTTTATCTGTTATAATGGATTGGCATTGACATAATTAGTTAGCTTAGTTGCTATTAATTAAGTACAAAACTAGTTGAGGTGATAGTGAATATAACCATCAATAGATGTTAAGTTGACGTTTAAAATGTTGACCAAACGATCTGAGTGAAAAGATGAACATAACGTGAAGAGCATTTGATTTGTTAAGAAGGTTAAATAGAAAAAAACAAAAGATTCAATAAAAAATAGTAAGAAACGTTCGAGGAGTTGTAAGAAATTCAATGATGTTTTTAACTAAAAATTGAATGTAACAAATTCAACTGCAGCCCATCTTAAAATTAGGAAAGATGGAAAGATAGAGCGCATCAAAACACCTTAGCCCAATCTATAGGGCCCAGATATTAGATCTTGCTTTGGAGTTTGAAGTTTTAGACTTCCCCAAAATCCGTGAGAGAGAAAGGGGGAGAGCGCCATGGCCTCCTCCAAGAAACCCAAAGAAGAAGGAAACAACAAGAAGAAGAGCAACAGCACCCCTGCTAAAGAGACAAAAAAAGCCATAGAAAAACCGGACAAGAAAGCCAGTACCCAAAAAAAACCTAACAAGTCAAAGCCAAAGGCAGACAATAACAAAAACAAGAGCAGCAATGGAACCCTGGTCGAGTCCGAGGTTATTGCTGACCCATCTTCAAACACTGAATCAAGAGAACAAGAAAACGGAAACAAGACCAACAAGAATGTTAAACCCAATAAGAGGAAACGCAAGGAAAAAGTAGAAGAGAATGAGGAAGAAGAAGCAAAGATGTTTACGTTTCCTATGAATAGAATAAAGAGGATAATTAAGAGTGAAGATTCCCGTATGGCTATTTCTCAAGATGTTGTTTTTGTTGTTAATAAAGCCACGGTAATTCTCATTTCTCTGCTTTTTCTTGGTTTTTTTTTAATGCCAGTATGGTTGTCCTTTTCCGTTTCATTTTACTCTTTCAAATTATAATGTGGGTTCAATATGTATATATTCCAATGTCAAAGCTTGAAAAAAGATTCACTCTTGCTGTTATTCGTTAGGTCTATGCTTGTTTGAATGCATGCTTGACAAAAATGGGAAGTAAGTTAGAGAATTGAGAACAAAAATATATTGAAAGGTTGTTTTTTTTTTTTTCTTCTAATTGTTGTTATTAGTTATTTGCTTCGAATTCTTCTCAAAATTGGTCTTTTTTCTTTGTTGTTCAAGATACTTGTTCTTTTGTGTAACTGTTGTTTCTTCTTCTCTGTGAATAATGGTATGAACATTATTTGCCACAATGGTAATTATCACTCTGTTTCATTTTATCTCTTTCTGTCCTTGAACATGTTATTTTATGTCTCAATGTATTCTTGGTTCTTGCAGGAAAAATTCCTCGAACAATTTTGTGAAGATGGATACAAATGCTCTGTGGAAGATCGCAAGAAATCGCTTAGTTACAAGCACCTATGTAAGTTCCCTTTCTATCCTCTTTGTATATGTGCTGGTTTTATCCTGCATTGTCATAATGTCTTTAAAATGTAGAATATTAGCATGAACCATAACTTACTCTACCTTATTAATATTTGCTCCTACAAAACACTAAATACTGTGAGGATCAAAACTAGTAATTCTTTCTGGTAAAGATAGGAGTAGGAACTCTGATGGTAGACCTGGCAATTTGTCTATCCATGTTGTGTCTGTTTGCCATAAAACATTTCTAAAACACGAAAATTGCCATGTCACGATTTGTGTCACATGCCAAATACAACACACATATTTTGGTTTTTGCCAAACCCACATATGTTTTTCGTCAATTTAAAATTGTGTAACTTTCATGTCTTTTTTTGTATCATTTGCATGTTGTGTCTGAAATTGATCTGATGGTATCTCTCGAGTGGTTTCCTTAGATCTGTTATTTGTTCATAAGGATTGATATTTATAGTTATAGTATTTTTTTTTTTTTGAAATAAAAAGTCAAGATTCTTATGGAATGTGATACTGCCATTTCAGTCTCATGGTTTGATAGCCAAGAAGAAAGTTTTCTGCAGATGGGTTTGGAAAAATTTACTAATTACTAGAGTTTAAATTCTAGTTATGAGGGCTAGAGTTGTACACATATAGCGATTTCTATATCACATCAAAATTGACCCTCTGCTTGTGTCATTAGAATTGAAAATTTTAGGGGTTTGAATTTGGCTCTTGATTCTGATATTCTATTATGGATCATGTAGGTGAACCATGAACTAATTTGAGATCTGATGATTTCAAAATTTTAATCTGCCGTTTCTCTGCACCAGTATGAATCTTAAATATCTCAAAAAGCCTAGTCTCTTTCCATTGCTTGTGATTGGTATACATGTTATGGGTGCTTGAAATTATATTAAGATTCTCCGGATGTTTTTTCCATGTATATATATATATTTCATCTATAATTTAATATTTTATGAAGTATATAATTGAATGATATTATATTTTTCATTTCTTGAAAAGTGGATTGTATACAACTTCATATTGCTTTTATCGTGTTGCTCAAACCCGTTTTAAAAGAATTTGATATTTTTGTTGCAAAAAGCTGTTAACATATTTGACTGCAGTAGTATTAAGATGCTCCTCCCATATTTGCAGCAATGGTTGTTTGTGAGCGGAAGAGATATGACTTTCTATCAGGTACTTTTCTCTCTAATTTGTTTATTTATTTTTATTTAGCCAATTGCCGGGCTACAAAATAGAAATTAATGTTCTTCACCTTCTCCTTCCCTTTAGCGCCTTTATATATGTTGAGGGTGGAATTCCATTCCAAGTCATCCCTGGAACTGCAAAAAAACTTTAGTAGCTAAACTAACTGGCATCTTTGCTGTCCTATCCTATTCTCGTTGCCAGCTATCTTCCCAAAGTTTATCCTGGTTCCAAGTTTTTTCCGCATTGGTTGAGCTATTATTTAACATTTGCTGGAATTTTTTTTCCTGTGTTTCCAGATTATGTCCCTGAGAAAATAAAAGCTGAAGATGCATTGAAAGAAAAAAATTTGACTGAGACAGAGGCTGGATAGGACCTTGGGATACATACAAACAGAGATGATGATCCGGCACTGACCTGCTTGGACAATTAGGCTTTGTCATTGGCTTGTTTATCGTTGTCAGTTAGAAGAGGATATTGCTGTGGTATAACTTCTTTCACTAACACGGATTTGATCTACAGGTCTGCTATTATTTCTCTAACAGTGTATCCCAACTTGAACTAATGCATGTCCATACATGTCTGTAATGGGATAATTTGCATATTCAACTAGTGAAATGATGAATATCCTGCTATGAAGATGATGGGCCCATGGTTTTTACCATATAATGCTCAAGCCATGTGAAATAATTCTTAAGCCATGCCCATCTGTTTTACCATCTATACATGCTCGATGATAGCTCACGTCCTGTGTCACGGACAATGTGACCGAGAAAGTGGATTTGGGTCTGAGCAAATGCACATTTCTCCATTTTCACATACAACTGGTGGTCTTGTAATCTTCGAAGCACTTAGCACAAGTGTTTTTGATGTTCTTTCAGAGTAGAGCTATATACCATTATTTCATCTAAATAGATGACTATAAATTTGTCTAGATAGTCATGGAACACCTGATTCATCAATGTACAAAATGTGGAAGGAGCATTGATCAGTCCAAAGGGCATAACAAGAAATTTAAATGCGTCATATCGTGTTACACAAGTGATCTTTGGCTCATCTCTTTCAGCAATTCTGACCTGATGATAGCTAGATCTCAAGTCCAATTTGAAAAAGTACTTGGCTCGGCTTAGTTGATCAAACAAATCTGTTATAAGAGGGATGAGATATTTGTTTCTCACGGTGACTTTGTTCAGGGCCCTGTGGTCAACACATAATCGTAAACTTTCATCATGCATTTTTTGAAATAGCATTGGCATTCCAAAAAGGAGCCTTTGATGGTCTAATGAACCCGGTTGTAAAAGTTCATCTAACTGTTTCTTTAGTTCGGCTAACTCTGACGGGCCCATGCGGTAAGGAGTTCTAGCAGGGGGTTTAACTCCTGGGAGGAGCTCAATTTCATGGTCCACGACTCTTCGAGGAGGTAGAACCTTAGGTAATATCCCTGGCATCACCTCTTCGAATTCTTTCAACATTTTTTTCACGTCATTGGGTATCGGTTTCACTCCCAACCCTTTCTTGTAAATCGGCATGTCCATAAAGAAGGGTTCACCTCTCTTTACTCATTTCTTGAATTGTAAAGCTGAAATCATTTTCTTCTCATTCTTTGGCAAGATAGTGGCCGGCACCACACATGGGTGCTCCCTTAAGAACAACAGGCAACTAGCGACGGGGATAGGGATCACTTGAGCTAACATCATGAAGTCCAATTCGAGGACGACATCAAATTCATCTATGGGGGAAACTGTAAAGTTTACATTCCCTTTTCATGACCTCAATTTGGTCATCACACTCTTGGAGCTTCCACTGATCGCAAATGTTGGCGAATTGATTGCCTTTATTCGCCTACAGTCCTTGTTAACTTGGAGATCACATCTTTTTGCTTCTTCTGGCATGATGAAGGTATCGGTTGCACCCGTATCTACCATGACCCTGGTGGGCTTCTCATTGATCATTAATTTCACATACATCAGGCCTCTATCTTTGCTTCTTCTTTATTGTGTTCAGTTGGGTGTGAAAGGTATTCAAAAACCTTATTAAACCCATCATGGCTAGCTTATCTTCAACTTCTTCAATGATCTTTGGTGTTTTTACGGACTCTTGAGACGGGGTTCTTAAGGCATTAAGGATTCCTCTGTGTGGGCATTCGGTCACCTGATGCGACCCCTTGCATAGAAAGCAAGCTAGTGGTTGCCTAGGCTTAAAAATTATTGTATTGTTTGTCTTAGGTTGGGTGCTATCTCGACCAAAAGACCTCTTGTCTGATCCCCCACTGAAGGGTTGGTCCAATCTAGTTATCTTTCTCCCATTATCAAAGTTGAAGTTACTGCCAACTGATGGAGGATTTTTTTATTTTGAAGAGCCATCATTATAATCATGGAGACGTTCAGCTACAGCTATGGCTGTGGTCATGTCTTACATTTTTTATCTTTGTAGTTCTGTCCTGCCCCAAGGCTTGAGGGCTCAAGGAAATAAAACATCTTGTCTTTTTTAGACATGTCTCGAATATCCAACATCAGGGTAGAAAAACTCATTGCAAACTCTCGCACTGTTCCTGTTTGCACTAATTCTCGAAGTTTTCTTCGGGTCATATACTCTACATTCTCAGGGAAGAACTGGTTTTTCAGTTCTTGTTTCTGGTCTATCCAAGTCTTAATTGGACACTCGTCATTGACAAACTTGGAGTGCCACCATAGCTTGGCATCCTTTGTGAGGTACATCGACGTCAGTGTTACCTTTTCCTCTTTTGAATCCGTGTGTACAGCTCGAAAGTACTGCTCCATGTCAAACTGAAAGTTTTCAAGCTCCTTGGCATCTTTTGCCCTCTCATAGCATTGAGGCTCCAGCACTTTGGTCTTTTTTTCCCTTTCCGTCAAGCTCGAACTCGATCTGGCCATAACCATTTGTATGATGCTCACTTGTGCTCTGAGCTCTTCAAACTCATTTTGGAAAACATTCAAGGCATCTCTAGCCTCATCGCTCACGTTGTGAAAAGTATCGGATAACTCCTGCTGGGTTGTCTCGATCTTCCTCAATCGATCTTTAGTCACCATGTGAGTTTTCACTGCGGCCTCAAGTTCTTCAAGTCTCTGTTGATAATTGGGTCTATCACTTGTGATCATCTCCTCCATTTTCTAGCACTTCTCAATTGTGCTCTGATACCACGTGTCACGGACTAAACTTTCTCTCAACAAGCAATAGATCGTGCGGCACTTGAATGGATGCTTCCACCTAAGTTAGCTCTTAATAGTTTTGATATCTGAACAAATAATCATAAGTCAGAGTTAGTCCCAAGCATACGCGATAAGACACATTCATATCGAGATCAATCTCAAGCATACACAATAAGACACATTCACATCGACAAAAAGAAAAACACATCAAGACAACATTCGAATCAGAGGTGAATTTTATTATAATCGAGGATAGTACATCGGGACTTCTAACCATCGCCAGGCTCAGGGGGCAACCCTTGCGGATGGCTTATGCTCGTATCACGATCGGTGAGACAGCCCAACAGTACGCTGCCCATTCACCCGTTCACCCCCTCTAAAGAGCTTTAGAGATTTTAGAGCTATGTTACCACTAACCATTACAATATTTGAAATGGAAACACTTTTCTTAACTCAAGAGATCTATCCGGTCATGACCTTATACATTGGTGGTTCATGACAACCTAAGTCTCGATCATGACCCTATACAAGGTTGACTTATGACATCCTGTATATTTAGATGCCCTCTAACATCTTTGATGTCAAAATTGCAAGTTTATATTCTCTCAATGTAAGAAAAAATGAAATGGATTATCTTGTATATCATTGCAAGATTCATGGACCCATGAGTTATAAATTGCCTTGAATTGCATTTGGCAATTCATGACACCAGTTTGGTGTTGTGTTTATTTCTAATTAAATTTATGGTTACATATAAAATACGAAATATATATATATTTTTTATCAAATATGTAAATAATGTTTATTAAAATTTTAAATTATACTATTTTTATATTTTTTATGTATTTTTATATTGTATCATTATTTTTTATATTTAAAATTATTAGATTTAATTTAAATTACAATCTATAGTAAAGCCTCTAATTTTTGGTCCATTGCCCTATTTATCATTAGCCCCCAACAATGATAGTAGTTAAAACTAGGAAGAAAGAATCTTACTTTTGATCTAAAATATGTCTAACTGGATTGTAATGATGTGATGAGATGTAGATTAATATATTCTTAGAAAGAAACAAAAATGAAAGCGTAAAGAATTATCAATTCTTGCAACAATATAGATGCAAACATACGAACTTACTCGCATATGCTTGTATCGAACTCAACTAAATATTAGCAACAATCTTCGTATGTTTGTGTACCAAAAGAATTTTAAACACGAGTGTTTTGTCCGATCATGCGCCAACCAACACCAATTGTTTGCTGTATTAACTGTTAAAGCGACACATGTAGTCTTGACTTGAGAAAGAAGCAGCTTTAAACTTAGCCTAGCTTGGCTAGGTATGGGCCTCCTCAACTCAAATTTATCTAATATACTAAAGAAAAACAAAAACATTTTTAAAAGAGATATTGAAATTTCAACAATTCGAAATTTTCAGTTTTTTTTTTTTGTACATAACAAATATGGGGTCTTGGAATAGAGAAAGGGCCATAATTTCCTTCCATTCAATGAACTATGGAATGCTGCGCTTTTCATTTAAAAATTAAAGCTCCAAATAAAGGTTCTTTTGCATAGAAATTGATTTCGAATGAAATTAAAAATATCAATGATAGTAAAATTAGTTATTATATAAAAAAAATTATTGTAATAATGTATGTTTAAATGTAATAATAATAATAATTAATTGGATATGACAAGTGTTTACTAATAGAATTGCATCTCCCGTGCTATTTGAATGCATCTCACAGAGCAATTGAGACACAGGGCTTAGATCCAAATGCACCCTAGATGAGCATCTTAAATTATAACTATTGACGTGGACAAAATGTGTGTTGATAAGAATGAGTGGAAGAAATTTACATAGTTTGTGAAATTTAAAAAAAGAATTAATTTAATAAAAACTGTAATAAAAATTTAAATCAATAAATTGATAAAATTTAATATAAAGATCAACCATATGTAAAAAAAAAATTAAAAAAAATTATTTATAATTTAAATTTGATTAATGTTTATTCAATAATAAAAATTTTATCAATATTTTTATTAAAAATATCTATCTAAAATTATATATTAAAATTTTTTCAAATTTTACATACTTGATTTATATAATAAGATCTTTTAATTTATCTATTTTATTTTTTTTTAATTTTATTTAATCAATTTTAATTGAAAACTTAAAGAATTTCATTTAAGAAATTTGGTCTAAAACTTTTCCTGAAATAACCTAAAATTTAAGGAATCTCCCTGCATGCCTAATGAGACAAAAAAAAAAATCAAAAGAAGGGAAAGAGAGGCTAAAGAAAAAGGAGAGAGCAGCACAATTATAAAGCTGGATCATCGTCCTCGATCGATCTACAGACGGAAATGAAGGGCCCAGAAGGAGCCATAAGCGTTGACATTAGCACCCAGGCACAGGATAACATTCACGGGAAAGGGCCCAATGGCCAGATCAAAGAACCACCAGCCAACTTCATGGAGACTTGCTTCTTAAGGTGCGCAGTGGCAATCAAAACCGAAGTTTTTAAGCCCAAAATATCCATACAAGTAAAAGCAAAGCAATCACTTGACATCTTTATTATTTGTCCACACATCCACTCCAAATCTCCTGTTTTTCCTGCTTTTCCAAGCAATCTAGTTGCTCTAACTGTATCATCAATTTCTTTCCCTCCTCTCTCCATTCATTTCCTCCAACCTTCTCAAGAAAAAATTTTTTTTTGATAAAAAAAGCCGTAATTTATAAAAGGAAAACAAATTTTAGATACTAAATTTAAATTTATTAAATATTGTTTTTTTTTTTAAATTATACCAATTAAATCGAATTAAATGATATATTAAAAAAACATTGAGAGTTGATAATTTTGCCAACGTTTAACCTAACTTCATGCTCTCCTCGCCTTGATAAACCCCTCCCCTTTCTCTTCCTACTAACAAATTAGCCAAACATTTTGTGGAAGGACGACTTTCCTTCCCACAACCGCCCTCATATTCTCTTCCATTTTGAATTGTTCTGTTGCCAAAGCAACAACGTCCCATACATCCCAAAAGGAGCTACAAACGATGATGATAATGAAGCAACATCTGATCTTCACTCTCTCATTTCTCCTTCTCTTTTTCCTCCATTGCTCAAGAATCTTAGCCCAAGCTCCTGCCCAGGCTCCGGCACCTTCTGGTCCCACTAATGTTACCAAAATCCTTGAAAAATCTGGCCAATTCACCATCTTCATTCGTCTTCTGAAAGCCACCCAAGTCACCAACCAACTTCTTGGTCAGCTCAATAATACAAACAATGGGATGACCATTTTTGCACCGACAGATAATGCTTTCTCAAGCCTGAAATCCGGTACCTTGAATTCACTCAACGACGAACAACAGGTGGAGCTGGTGCAATTTCATATAGTCCCAATGTACCTCTCAACGTCCCAATTCCAAACCGTGAGTAACCCTTTGAGAACACAAGCTGGAGATAGTGGTGATGGGAAGTTTCCTCTCAATATCACTAGTTCAGGAAACACAGTCAATATAACAACAGGGCTGACAAACACCAGCGTTTCTGGCACCATTTACACAGATGGTCAGCTTGCTGTTTATCAAGTCGATCAGGTGCTTCAACCTTTGCAAATTTTTGCTCCTAGGCCTCCAGCTCCAGCACCTGCACCGGCAAAGTCCAAGAAGAAGAAGGCTGCTGCCGTTGCTGATAGCCCTGATGATAACACCCCAACTGAAAACTCCAAAGCTGTGAGCCTGATCACCATGCAAAATGTAGTTTTGTTTGGAATCAGTGCTATCGTTATTACACTTTCTTTGTGACCATTAGAAAAAAAAAATGTAATTTTGATGGGAATTGGGTTGGGGGCTCCATTTAATCTAGCTATGATTTTGGATTGGATGGTGGTGACGAAGATGGTGAGTGTTTATTATTATTATTATTATTTCCTTTTTCAATAATTATATTTCGATTTCTGTTCTATCCTATTTGTATCATGCCAGTATATATGTGATGAGAGTCAATTGCTATCAAGATTGAATTTTGAGGTTTCTTTTTTCTTTTGTGTTCTTAATTTCATTTTTTTTCTTTTAAAATTTTTGTTATAATTTAAAAAAAAAAGAAATTATAATTACATATTTTAATTATAATAAATCATAACTCACATATTAAAAAAAATTATTATGTCTTTTGATGGGATGACAATTTATTATTCGTTGATATTGTATAAATTATACACTCAAATGTAAAATGTAATTCATTATTTTATTCAATAAAAAAGTAAAAATTTGGTTATTAATGATGTGAGGTTAAGTATTGGGATAATTTTCATGAGATAATCTGCAGAATCATTACGGTTTACATAGTATGATGGGAAATCCTCACAGTTTAATAATAAAAATTTTCTTTTTCTACCTCAAAATAATTGTCTTTTATTGATTTTTTTTATTAAAGTAATTTTACTTTGACCTTATTTTTTTAACATATAATTAAATTAAAATTTTAAAAAATATATGTTTTAAAAAAAATTTTAAACTCAAAGTTTACAAAATTTATTTTTAAGATTTATTATTTTATTAAAAATAATGGTCAAAATTGAGTTAATTTGACAAAAAAAAAAGTCAATAAGAAACAATAATTTTGAAATAGAGAAAATACAATTTTGTGGAATTAACAAAAATGTTTTATCCCACTTCATTTTATATTAATTAAAAGTATTATTATACACAAAAAAATATAAAGATAATAGTCAAATTTGATCCAAAATTTAAGAATCATTCATACTATTTACTTTTTTAAAACATAAAAAATATTAATACTAGAACTATAATTGTTACTACTTTTTAAAAAAAAAGTTGAAAAATCTATGTGCACGAGGGCTCAAACACTGCACTACAAAAATTCTTATTTTTAATGACATTAAAATTTTGAGAGTTCATAAAAATGTTAATAATTTATTGTTTTTATTTTACTAATTTAATAAAATTGCCTTTAATAGATTATTTTTTTAGGCTACTTCTAACCCGCACATAATAATCTTATTTCTCTCGCTTAATAAAACATTAGGGTTATAAAACACTCTTTGCTTACTTTTGCCTCGTGTGACTTAATAACTTTCTTTTTTTTTTTTTTTAAATCTCATTTCTTATTTTCACTTTTTTTTTTAAAATCTTATTTTATAGTTTCACTTTATTTTTTTTTTTTGGAAATCTCTCGACTCTCACTCTCAATACTCGATCTCTCGCATTGTCACTCTCACCAGATACAATTCTTCAATCTCTCTTCGATTACTACCTCGATCTCTCTTACTCTCATTCTCACCTAATATACCTTCGATCTCTCTTCGATCTCTCTTCGATCGATTCTCTCTGCAGCAAACTTTGATTTCCTCGCTGAAATTTCGATTTCCTCTGCTTGTAGCTAGGTATACACGATTTCCTCTGCATTTCTTCGATTTTCATCTATTATTTTCCAAATCTAATGAATCTTTCTTTAATTTTTTTTAAAATCTATTATTTTTTTGCTCAATTGTTGTGCAGAAGTAGTTCCTCCTCTGTAGTTCGTCAATTTTTTATCTGTTAGTGCAGAAATAGACAAGGACAAGGTATCTTTCAAATTTTGGAGTTAACCTTGTTGTTTAGCTTTTTGTGGATAAATTTGATTAACTAAATTAGGAACATTCAATTAAGCACATTTATGTATCATTAACTAAATTCATTCATAACACATATTCATGAATAGCTATAGCTAGCTTCATAGATAGCTAGATTCATGAAAACTTAATCTAAGTTTAATATCCAACAATTTCATATAGAGATACCGGGAATGCCACAAAATAAGATTTTAAAGGCTGATCTATATTTTCATTCATCTTAAAAAATTGAGGAGAAAATCTGTACCCTTACAATGTCATCATTATATGTAATGAACAGTATCATCTCAGGGGTGTATTTAAGAAATGGTATTATTGGAATTAAAATAATAGTATTATATTTTTTATTTATATTATTTATTATTTAAAAACAATATTGATAAAATTAAATATAGAAGAAAATATCTCAAAATATGATAAGACTTTCAAATAAATATATATTTTCAAAATCATAAATTAAACTTATACTTGTAGTGAAAAAATATTCTTAGAATTTTCAAATTAAAATGAATGTAAAAGTAAAGATAAAATTTATTTTTTGACCTCTTAAAAAATTTTAATAAATTTTAGTGGTGTCAATATACTAATTATATAGGAAAAACACTAATTGTTTATGCTAATTATATATAATATACAATTTCAGAAGTTGAGTGGGATCAATGGTTGATTGAACTCTACCACTTACCTCTTAAAGCTAATAGGTATGAACAGCCCTGATCTTTAATGGCAGCATACTGTTTACTTTCGATTACTATTATATGATCTAGACTTACTACCAAGGTTTGCTTTTGATTTCACCATAATTCCATGACTGAAATTTAGAATGCCTAAGAAAGAATTAATCATAAATGATTGTTATAGTTTGGCAAAAGAATGTTAAAGGTGACTGCAACTCGAACTGTCATTAGATTTGAATGATGAGGGTTCTGTGAGAATGAGAAATGCCATTGCCATGACTGCACCAAACCCAAGAGCTTCTATCTGGGTTCAGCTAAGGGCAGTATACTAAGACTACTTGAGAGTTAAAAACAAACACAGGTACATGATAATTATCATTGAAACAATGTGTCACTCAACTAGATTAAGACTAATAAAGTTTTTTCTATCGACTTACTAAAAACTAGACCCTTCGAGAGAAAAAATTTTGTTGTAATCATTCATTCTGATTTTAATGTTCTTATTTATGTTAGACAAATTAATTTCATTCTTCGATGATTGTGCAAATTTGAAAAAGAACAAAAAAATTTGACAAACCTTTGCTTCATTG
Source organism: Durio zibethinus (assembly GCF_047325235.1). Classification (NCBI taxonomy): domain Eukaryota; kingdom Viridiplantae; phylum Streptophyta; class Magnoliopsida; order Malvales; family Malvaceae; genus Durio; species Durio zibethinus. The sequence goes on from NC_143176.1 coordinate 19,048,741, forward strand.
ACACTGTTGCAAACAATAGCTTCTTCATCTACATGAACTACATAGAAGTCCAAAATTTTTTTCAAACTGTAGAAATTTAACCATCAAAATTATTAAATAGAATACTTACACATAAAAAATAGCACTTACTCCTATGCATATGAAGAGATTCTTATTTTGGTCTATGTGGCATTGACAGGGTATATTTCTTTAAATTTTTAAATATGATTGATGGGGATGAATAAACTTGACATATTTTTTAAAAATTATGGATGAAAATTGAATTTTAAAAAAGTTTCGAAGAGCAATATTCTCTTATAATGTTGGAATTCTTATATACATGAAAATAATTGTTATATGATACAAATTATGTAATTAAGGAACAACTTTTAGATTGTGTGCTAATATCATTTCAAGCATTTAAGATGTGATTACTTACTTTGATAGAACTTAATAGAACTTAATAGAACATAATAGAACTTAATTACTTTAATAGATTGATGGTTTATTGTTTGGATGTAATTAGCCTTATTGAAGGCAAGGGCATTAAGAAGGATCAATATGGATTTACCCTTGTGAATTTCTCAAATTTAATTCATATGGGCAAGGATATAAAAGATGAAGCTCTTGTATTTGCATCCCAAGCAAAACTGGTATTTTATGTACAAGATCCTTGATATGAGAATTGGAAATTGTATTGAATGCAATACCAAGAGATTTGTATGATATGAGTGTGGAATCAAATAAGGAAGAAGGTTGAATCTACTATGATGTTGTTTTCTTGTAATTAAGAGATTTCTTGGATGATTAAATAGGTAAGTCTTAAATTTGTGCTTGCCTCTTCACTTTATCTTTATATATGTATTCCTTCTGACATGCTTTTTCTTTTTTGTGCAGGTTTTCTTTGTAGTGCAAAGGCCTCTTCTAAAGTGACCCCTCCCTGCCTGTCTTCTAAGGTAACCCTTGTAAGATATTCTTTGTAGAATATCTTACTGTTATACAGTGTTATGGTAAGAATTCAGAAGCTTACAACAGGGTTAAGTATTAAGTAGGAGAACTTACTACTTACACAAAAAATCCAAAATCCTGAATACCTAATAATTTAGAAGTGTATAGTGGAGATATGATCTGATATTTTGATTTTTAGATTTTTTGTTATCTTTCTAGTGCTTAGATAGTATGCCAGTAGACATCCTTTGTGCTATATGCTAGATTGGCATAGCATGGTCTGTTTAAGTGGAAAATTTTGATGTTCTGGAAAAACTTCTTGGTTTAGGTTTGGAATTTAGATTTTATCCCTGTTTTAGAGATCATAAAAAACCACTGCTGCTAGCAAGTGTGTTACTTTCCATTTTTATTGCTGTTTTTATATGCCTAACCCTGGTGTATCTCCTTTTGTATATTCATCTTTCAGGTATTCATTCATTACAAATTCTGGTTTTTATTTATTACAAATGCTTTCTATGGCTGCCCCTGGCATTGACATTTTTGGTGGTGATGATATTTTTGAAGTTTGAACAGAAGTGAATTTGATCCAGGATATGTTATTTTGAGTTGATTGGATGCAGTAGCACGAGCCATATATGCTCAAATTCCCTTCTACTTCTGGAAAGTGAAATTTTGCAACCTCTTAACAGTTTCAATTTCAGTGACTGTCACATAGTAAGATAATAATATAATGATTTCCTTACAGCTAGTTCCCTTAAGCTAAAAGCATGATGATCATGCATAAAAAAGAGCTCACGGCTAAGAAAAATAATCTCATTCTGTCACTGTTGTCTTTTATTAGTATTATTATTAGAAGATTCTCAATTCGACTGTGAGCATTATGGCACATGCACTAGTGGGTAATGAGATGATAAACCAGAATGTGTTTACAGTTAATTGATCTTCAGCCTGCTTTGAAATTTTTGCAGTTGTCATTTGTGCTTCTTGGAGAACTTCCTAGTTTACTTTGTCATACATGTTGATTTAGTGTACCATTACAATGGGATCTGCAGCAACCTGTATAGATTGTGATGAGAGCTGGAAATTATTATTGGTCACAAGGAAAGGATCTTTGTATTTATGGGATCTCTTCAATAGGAACTGTCTCCTCCATGATTCATTAGCGTCTCTAATCACTTTGGACCTTAGCTTGTCTCCGCAAGGTATATGTATTCGATATAATTTGAACCTTCATATGATCCTAGAAAACTTATTATTTCGTAGTACTTGGTTGACAACTCGTAATGTCTTGTTCACGTGGGATGCTACACATATTTCTAACATTTTTATAACTATTTTTAAGCACAATCAAAGTTATATCTGCTAAGTTATCAAAATCTGGTTTTCCTCTTGTTGTTTTGGCTACTCGGTATGCGTTTCTCTTTGACATGAGTCTCATGTGTTGGCTCAGGGTTGTAGATGATTGCTTCCCTACGTCAAAATTTTCTAGTTCTTGGAATTTGGGTTCAATTCAGGCTGGTGAGTTGGCTGCACTGTAGGTGGATGTTAGGATATGTTTGGCCAGAAAGCCCAGCTGGAATAGGTTTGTCGCTAACACTCTTTTGCCCTAAAATCCTGAAGCTATATCAGATTTTTGGTACAAGTATTTGTTTGACATCTTATATCAGTGGGTGGCATGAATTTCAATTATACTCTTCCCTTACTAAAGTTCCTTTTGACACAGTAGCTGCTAAAGAAATAATTCTGAATAAATCCCAGTTTTTAATTATTTTAAGAAGCTCTTTTTATTGCGTTGATCCTAGAATTTCACCTATCATCATGTTTTGCCACAGGGTAACTGATGATGGAGTGCAGACACGTGCTCATTTAGAAGCTTAGTTGGTATTGTCTTTGGCTTTGAAATCCTCTAATGAATGTCGCCGGAGCCTTCTTTCCTACATATGTTTCCTAGCAAGGTTTGTTTTTCTCCCCTACCAAATGCATTTATCGTGTAGCTTCCTTGGTGTACAGGCTTATACTTTTTTGTTACTAGTGGTGCAAAGCTTGTATTCAGTACAATGTAATAGAAATTGGAATCTATGTATTTTTGCTGAATAATGTTCTCTCTTGCTTATTAGGTTGCAAGTATAAAAATAAATAATTGACAAACTATACATATTTTGTTTGCAGAGAAGCAGATGAGTCTTGTGTGCGAGAAGTCTGTGAAAGTTTTCTCAGGCCATCAACTAGAATGGCTTCAGATTCCAAGAATCCTGCTTGGGATCCTTATGTGCTTGTAAGTCTTTCATCCCAACCTCTTACAAATATCATACTTCATTAATTTTAGTGCATCTTTTTCCATCATATCCTAGAATATCCAAGTAGAATCACTTCTTTGCAAATACAATATCTAAGCTTCTTTCCAAATCATATAATGCTTAATTTTTTTTGTTCAATTAGTTTTCAAAACTTTCTAGAAGGTTGATGTGCTTAGAATGTAACAAACATTATTTTAACAACTTGTCTTGTTAATTTCTATTGTCAATGAAAGCACTTCTATCTGTGGTTCTGATTTCCAAGGAACAAAACCAGCATGGCCTTTTGGTTTGTTTCCTGGCTTGTACAAGTTTGATCACATACCCTTTCTTATTTCCCTGGACCCTTGGTATCTTAAATCCTAGTCAGCTACTTGTTGACCCAGGGCTTTGAAATACTTTGAATGATTTTATCCCTTAACCAATCTGGATCTTTGCAAGGAATGAGAAAGCACAAACTTTTAAGGGAAGTCATTTGCCAAGCATGGATATCAACTCAAGTGCTATACCAATAGGTAGTAGACAGGTAACAACAATAAGTATTATTAATTAGTAAATAATAGTTATTTACTAATCCAGAAATTGTATTATATTGTAGGTTTCAGGTGCATTGAGTTCATTAGGATCATCATGTGCTATTGCATTGCATTGCATTGCATTGGTATTTTGATTACTTTTTGGTAATTTCATAGCATTAGAATGATGTTCACTATTATACTTTGAAGATGATACTACTGCATTATTGGTGATAATTGGTAATTTGATAACTTTTTGGTGTATTGATAGTTTCGGTATTTGTAATAGGATTGGTATTAAGTTGCAATTTTCCTTTGATGGTTATATGATGTTCTTAACAGCTTGTAGACATTGACAAATGACACTACTATTGAATTTTGTTGATTTTAATACTTATAAATCATGACATTGACAACCTCATTCCTAAGTCTTGTTTCTGCAGTCGTTGAGGAAAAGAAGAAAAAATAGTGGGATGGTATGAAAATATTTAGGTTGTTTCAAGTTAGAATGCTCTAATGTTGTGAACCATTTTGTAGTTGTGTTTGAGGACTTTTGTTAAATGGTTTTGTATATGCTAAAAGTTCTATGTTTCACAATATTTGTGCCCAAGTAAGTACAAGAATAGTGTCATTAGCTTCAATGAGTTTTCTTCTGTAATGGCAAAGTCAGCCCTAGAATTTCTAGACATTAGTTTGTCATCATAACCAATCTCTTTTTGTAAACAATGTAGACACTTTATTTTGTCTTTGGATTTTTTGAAATTCATTGGGTTTCGAATTTTAATTTTGATACTACAATTGAGCCTTAATTAGAAAAGTGAAATTTGGGTTCAAAGATTAAGCCCTAATTTTTTTTTTTTTTGTATTTTAATTTTTTAGTTTAATTTTTTGTTTAATTTTTTAAGTCAAAAGAGTCAAAATCAATTGGTAAAAAAAAAAAAAGAATAAAAAAGAAAAAAAATGTGGGATTTTGCATTGAAAATCCACTTTGGGATTTTATCTTAGATTTTAACTTTAATGATTGAATAATTTTGGAAAGATTTGAGGCTCAATGTATTGAAAAAGGGAAAATTCAACAGAGAATAAAATTTGGCGAGCAATTTTAGATTTGGTTGAATTAATTTATTCCAAAGTGAAACGGATTCAATTCTTATATAAAGATCTTGAATCTAAAATAAAAAAAGGGGTTTTAAAGTAATTGATTTCAAGATCAAATAGAGGTCATTGAGAAAAAAGAAAGGGAAAGTTTTGAATCAACAATGAAGAAGCAATCATGTAAACAAAATTTACAAAAAGATCCAGTTGGAGTTTTTGAAAGAAATGTTAAGATTTATAGTAAAAAGCATTAGTTTTTTAAAGTGAAAAATTGTTAGAACCCGTAATCTATTAAGGGAATATTTGCTTTCAATTTTTTGGTGTGATTTTTGCATAACTTTTATAATATTTAATTATTTACTTTTATTTTTATCTTTATTGCGTAGTATTTATTTTTGCATGAATTTGCATTATTAATATTATATTTGCATGATAATTTATTTGCTTAATATATTTATTTGCATGGTTTATGTATTTTTTTTTTGCATGATTGTATATTTAATTGCATATTTATTTACATGGTTTATATAATTTTATTTGCATGATTATATATTTAATTGTATGTTATTTTGCATGATTATTAATATTATTATTTGCATGATTATATATTTAATTGCATGTGTAATTGCATGATTATTATTTTATTTATTTGTATAATTGCATATTTTACATTGTTAATTGCATGATTATTAATTTATTTATTTGTGTGATTGTATGATTATTTATATATTTATTTATTTGGTTATATATTTATATGATTATTATTGCATGATTTTATATTTATTGCATGATGTGATATTATATGTTATTGCATGATTAATATTATATTTGAATGATATTTAATTGCATGATTATACACCAATACTAATATATTTGTGTGATGATATTTGATTTCATGATTATATATTTGCATGAATGGTTATTAATATATTTGCATGGTATTTTATATTATTGCATTATTAATATATTCGTATGATATTATATATTTATATAATTATTATTATTGCATGATAATTAATATATTTGTGTGACATTCTGGCATGAATATTTTAGTATGATCTAGGCATGATATTATTACATGATATTTGGTATGATTTATAATACATTTGTGTCATAATTTTTGCATGGTATGATTTAATATTTATTACATGATTGCATGATATTTTTGATAGAATTTTTTTTATTACCATGTTTTATAAATAAATAAAAAGATTGGAATTGATTTATTTACATGATAAAATCATCTTTTATAAAGCTTAGGTAAGGTAAAACATAATTAACTTAGTACTAATTTTGGGCGTAAAACGGTGGTAATACTTTTTTTGTACGTAATCGACTTCTGAACTTTAGTTTTGTTGATATAGATTAGAATTTATTCTTTTTATGGATCCTCAACTTAGGTTTAGAATAACTTTAAAAAGGATAAACTTATATAGATGGCCAATCACTTATAGTTAAAAAAATTGGTGACGATTTTATGATTTTTGTGTCTAATAGGTAGGTTTTTCCAACTTAAACGTTATGACCAATATTATTTGGGGGTGATTTACTAATGGATCTTATGTGAATTCTCCAAAAGACTTTGAAATAAACTAACTTTGGAATGCAGAAAACTTGATTGGTTTTCAAAGGCAAAATATGTTTACTTTCAAATTTACAAGAAATCTTCGGCTCTCTGGAAGCACTTGGTTCTTCTCTTAATTATTGATGCCTGGTTTTTATAATAACAGTGATATAACAGGGAAATCTTGGGATTGATTTTAGCTTCATGGCCATGGATTGAAATATGTTAATAAGTATTGGCTTTTTTTTTTTTTTGGAATATGAACATTATTTTTAAAAAAAATAAAGTAAGACTTTTAAGGGCGGTTTTAAGTGTCAATATAGCTCGTTTAATAAATATAAAAAAAATTGAATAAATGTGACTTTTACTAGCATTTTAAAATGCCTTTAATAGTTTTTTACTTATAAGGGCAATTTAAATGGTCAAGAAAAGTCATGTCATCAAATATATGTGTAACTCTGGCACTGGTGATTTGACCTCCGAAAAGTTTTCATCGACACTCACTTAGTTGGTAGTCAAGTAGTGGTAATAAAACTATTGGCAATAGTAATCTTTTTTACTCTTTTATTGGCATTTATAAGTGCTGATAAAAATGACTTTTTTTGTTATGCTGCCATGTCTCTTTCTCTTCAATCTCGTTCACCACCATAGTCCAATTTTGCCTTACCCTTTTCTCATTCACAAGACTCCCTTTCATCTTCTTTCATTAGCTACAACAAGGCTAGCTAGCTCTTGCCTTGTACTAGGCATTACAATGTTACTCAATTATGCACTTTCAATTGGGTTTCATCTAAACTCTCAAATGTCAACACCATGGCTGAGTTGAACCATTGAAGCAAACTTGGCAAGCTTTTGATGCAAGAATGGCCAGTTTGATTCACCTCCCACACTAAGAAAACCCCTGGTTAAGCTTGCTTCAACTTCATTGCTCAGCTTTTATACAATAGCTTGGCTGTTTTGTTTTCTATTAGATTGTGTCACCAAATTATTTTCCACATTCTTGGTGGTGTTATTGATAAATGAGCTCGAGTTTAAATAACCTAATGTAGACTGTAGATACTTGATTTTGGTTACTAATATTTTATTCTTTTAAAATTTTTTAAAGTTGTTAAAGTTGAGGATAAGTAAAAATAAGTGATAAGGTTGTTTTAGTAAAGGTTATTTTATGAAATAGCTATTCATGGAACAATTCTTTCATAAAACAACTATTTATGGAACAATTATTCGAGAAGTAACTCTTTCACGAAATAACACTTTCACGGAACAGTTGTTCTAGGAACAATTTCCTCAAGGAACAACAACAACATTTTCACCAAAAGTTGCTTCATTAAGAGTTATTCTACAAAATACGCTTCATCGAATGTTACTTCACCGAAAAAAAAAGTGAAAATAACCCTAAAATATAGCAGGGTTTTTGGGTTAATTGCACTATTGGGATGTTCCAAAGAGCTTGGCATAGTAGATTAGATATGGAGATAATTAAAAGGTTTCTTAACTTTTCCTTAAAATATGAATGCTTCTCCTTTTCTTTCAGAACAGATAGTGAACTTCTATGTTCATTATGCCTATTGCCAAAAGCTAATTAAACACTCATTAAATAATATATTAACACCTTTGTAACGATCAATTCTCTCATTATTCACCATTATTCATATTTAATACATTTAACACCATTTATAACTATTAATTTCATCATCATTATTATTATTATTCAATACTTAAGATATGTAACTCATATTCTTGAAACCTATAAATAGCAGTTTCCACAATGATTTTATTTTAGGTTATTTATAACCTAAAATAAGTTACTCTGCTTAGCGTTGCTGCACCACCTACCACCATCTATCGCTATACTCAATACTTCAGGGCTGACTCCAATTTTCCTATCCACCATCTCTCGGCACATCTTGTTTTACTTGTTTGCAATGTTTTCTCATTTCAACAAGGAACCTTTTTACATTTTGGTGACTCAATTAGGGATGAGCGATTGCATTAAGTAAAATATGAATTGAGACATTTTTACTATCGAATGACATGAGTAACTCTACCAAATATGAAAAATCCTAATGCCACAAGAATACTCAATGGTGAGGCAATAATTTGATTAGAACATTCATTCTTTCATATTAGAAATTTAATCAATTACAAATATTTAATCTTTACTTTTTACTATTTTCAACTATCCAAGCATGTCTTATTATTATTATTTAGTACATACAGGTTTAAAATTTTCAATAAACAAAAAAAAAAAGTGAGAAAATGAAAAACATGTATTATTCCAACAAACGATCATTCTAATGTAGGCTTTTTTACCAAATATTACAAAGGTGATGAAAGTATTTACCTTTTTATAACTTTAAGAAAAAAAATCATTACCCTAAACTATGCTAAGAGTTTTCTTTAATTGCACATGAGATTAATCTTCAAAATCAAATTGAGATACAAAGTTGATATGGCTGTTGTGTTGAATCCACTTTTATTGGCTGTAATTTAATAGTTCATGCTTTGAATCACATTAATTTCCTTGGTACTTAGTTGAGAAAAAATTATCTCCTTAATACATAGTGGAGTTTGATCTTTTTCTTTTTAGGTTGAGAATTCACCTCTCTAATATAAAATTGAGAAATATTCCTTGGCTACAGCTTTATAGCTCATTATTTGGTTGTTACTTTATTGTTGATACTTGCTATCAAATGAATCCCTTTAGTCTAAGTTGAGAATTATCTCCAAATTAAAAATTGTTCTTTGGCCACAATTTTATTGTTTATACTTGCTATTAAGTAAACTCTCTTGATATCAAGTTGAGAATTATCTCTCTTATAAATTGAGAATACGATTATTAGTTGTAGCTTTATCGTTTATTTTTTAGCCTCAATCTTTTAAGCATTATGATGTAAATAATTTCTCTTGATGCTTTTTGGTTGCTACTTCATTGCTTTTATTTGGATTGAACATCTACTTTGTATTAGGTTGAAGAGTTCTCTTCTTAATATGAAGTCGAGAATTCTCTTAGGCCATGTACATAATTATATTAATGTTACTATTATACACTTTACCTACCTTATAATTTAAGGTATTATAATTACAATAAAATGCTAATATTATTAAGGCTTTTCGTGCATCAAAGTTAAAAAATCTCACAAACACTATATCATATACATATTATCATATCAATATTTTTTTGCTAAAAAGTTCACTTTGCTATGAAAGCAATGTGCATATGAAATGCTTAAAACTCTTTGGACTATAGTTAAGCAAACATGCATGGTGCTTATATATGATGATACAAATTTGATAGAATAGTTAATTCCAATCTTAAAAATTTTGCTAAAAAAAAAATCTTCCTAAAGGAAGCTAAATATCCAGTTTGTGGCGTTGCTTTATTTTCATCATTATCAAATATAAAATATTTCAAAATGAAAATCAATCTTTGTAGTCTTGCACCACTCTCATTTATAATCTCTTTTTTAAAAAAAGTTAAATGTTATGGTCGTTTAAGTTTCTTCTATAACTTTCTTATGTAAAGAGAAAATTTGTGCTACTCTCGTACAAGTTCTTCTGAAAATCTAGTAGATTAGTAAGCTATTATATACTATTGCATTATAGAAACCTAGAAAAAAAAGTTGACAATTGAAGTATTTTACATTACTTATTATCACAACTTTACTCTTATATATAAGTTCTTTAAAAAAAAAAACAATTGAAATATCTTTCATACTTTTTTTTTATTGTATAAAATTTTTTATGAAACATCTTAAGAGACCTTGCATTACTACTCTAAAACATGTTTCATTCATACTTGATACTTATGTATCATTTCAAGAAATTTTTTTTTTACGAAAACTCATTTCTTATGTTACTTTGACAAATGATCCTAAAAAAATGCCTCTTATTCAATATCTTAAAATGTCTTACATGTGTAATTTTCAAGAATTGGTTCTTTCATATTTTCACACAAAATCACAAAAAAAAAAAAAAATCATTTTTAAAAGACACTTTACTAATAATTTTACTTCACACTACGAAATATTTCTTAAGAAGAGCACCCTATGTGTTATTTTAAAAGTTTTTATCATGAGAAAATTTTCATAAATCATCATAATGAAGTGTTTTTCAAGTCACTCTAAGAAGCATTTCTCACTTTTTTCTTTGTGTACTTTTGTGATATCTTAGTAACTATTCCACATATATCTTTCTAAAAGCTGTTTCTTATTATTCAAAAGAATTCTCAAATATTCATGTGTATTTTTAAAAGATGCGTCTCATGAAATACTTCTTATTACCTATCAATTTTTTTTTTAGGAAAAGTATATCTCATTCATATTTTCATATTGAAGCGTCGACGTTGATTCCTAAAAAATGAATTTGTCATTTGTTATTCCAAGAAGTATTTTTGCTCATAATTGTTGAAAAGTACATTTCTCGCACTCTTACAAGGAATGTTTCTTACATTTTAAAATGGTGTTGTCAAGAAACGCATCTTATTTATTTATGTATAATTCATAAAAAATCTACCTAAGAAATGTTTGTTATTTAGCATTCTTACAAAAAAAAAAAAAATTTAGCATGTTACTCCAAAAGTCATTTCTTATGCATTCTCTAAAATGTATTTAAAATAAATTATGATGTATTTGCATGTTTTTCTTAAAAGAACTCTTTTTATATAGTTTTAAAAGGTGTTTCTCAACATTTAAAAAATTTTTCTTTAAAAAGTATTCCTTGAGCACACTTCCAAGAAATGTTTCCACAAAGAAATTTCCATTCATTGTTCTTTAAAAAGTAATTCTCATCCGTCACTCCACGAAGTTTTTTTCATTATAAAAAAAATCTCAAATTGTTGGCATATCATCTTAAAAAATGATTCATGAGCGGAACTATTCTTTAATAAAATAGTGATTCAATTTGTCTTGTCTTTTTTAGCTATCTTGATTTATTTTAGAAAAATAAAACTAATGTTTAATACTTGTTCTCCTAAATAATACTTGATTTATTTTATAATATATGTTTTTCTATTTTTTTAGAGAAGTATTCTCATGACTTATTCTTTTATTTTTTTAGGAAAATATTTTCATTACTTGTTTTAGTATTTTTTTAGAAAAGCATTCATTTTACTTATTCTTTTTTTTTTTTTAAGTAAACATTATCATTACTTGTTCTCCTATTTTTAAGGAAATACTCACATTACTTGTTCTCCTATTTTTTAGGAAAATATTCCTATTACTTGTTTTCCTATTTTTTAGGGAAACACTCCCATTATTTGTTCTCCTTTTTTTCAGGAAAACACTTTTATTATTTGTTCTCCAATTTTTTTAAGGAAACACTCCCATTATTTTTTTTAAGGAAAACATTCCCTTTATTTGTTGTCTTATTTTTTAGGAAAACATTCCATTATTTATTTTATTTGATAATTCTTCTATTTTTTAAGGAACATTTTCATTAGTTGTGTTCCTTTTGATATTTCTTTTATTTTTTAGATAAACACTCTCATTACTTGTTCCTTTAATAATTCTACTTTTTTAGGGAAACACCTTCATAAATGATTTTTTTATAACTCTTTTATTTTTTGGGAAACACTTCTGTCTAATAGGTAATTCTTTGATTTATAATATTAAAATTTGCTTATTCCATACATGGAACATTCATTGATTTGTATTAAACAATTTCTATATAAGGGCAATGAATCTGCACATATGTAGTCATAAAACAATATAATTTTTTTTCTTATTCTTTTCATGAAACTTATATCATTCATCTTTAATATTATAAGAATAAATATACCTTATATCTTAATTTTACTTTTTAATTGTACTAGTGCATGAGAACATCTTGTACTAAAAATTCTCATGCATAGGGCAAAATGTAGATACTAGATTTTATTACTAATATTTTATTCTTTTAAATTTCTCAAAAGTTATTATTGTTGAGGATAAGTCAGAACAAATGATAAGGTTGTTTTAGTAAAAGTTATGTTACGGAACAGTTATTCATGGAACACCTCTTTCACAAAACAATTGTTTATAGAACAGTTATTCAAAAAACAACTCCTTCTCAGGATAACACCTTCACGAAATAGTTGTTCATGAAATAATTTCCTTACAGAACAACAATATTTTTATCAAAAGCTTTTTTATCAAAAGTTGCTTCACTAAGAGTTATTTCATAAAAGATGCTTCACCGAATGTTACTTCACAGAAAGAAGAAGTGAAAATAACCTTAGAATATAGTAAGGCTCTTGGGTTAATTTCACTATTAAGATGTTCTGAAAAGCTTGGCTTAGCAGATCAAATATGGAGATAGTTAAAAGGTTTTCTCTTAACCTTTCTTTGAAATATAAGTGCTTTTCCTTTTCTTTCAGAACAGATAATGAACTTTTGTGCTCATTATGCCTATCACCAAAAGCTAATTAAACTTTTATTAACCAATACATTAACACATTTTTTAATGGCCAATTTCCCCATTATTCACCATTAATCATATTTAATACATTAACATTTTTTATAATTATCAATTTCATCATTTTTATTATTCAATATTCAAGATATGTAACTCTTATTCTTGAAACTTATAAATAAGAGTTTTCACATTTCATTGAGGGATTTTTAGGAAACTTTTGACAAACTTACTCAGTTCTCTTTGCAATTTTCTCTTTTTAAATCCTTTGCTCAGTCTCATTCTATTCTTTCCTTAGCCTTGCTTCACCACCTACCTCCACCTATTGTTGCACTCAATACTTTAGGGTCTACTCCGATATTTCTTTCTGTTGTAGCCTTTCACATCCTGTTTTACTTGTTCGCAACACTTTTTCACCTCAACAAGGAACCCTTTTACACATATCCATATTTCATATTGGCTACTTGAGTTGAAGATAGTGAACTCACCAATTCATCTATGTTTTCAGATTGATTTTCTCGCGTGAATAGCTTGTAAACTTCATTCTTATTCTTGAAAAAAGTACTTGAAATTGTTCAACAGAAAATTGCAACTCCAATATAAAAAAGCATAATTAGAAAAGAATAACACCATATAGGTGCTTATCACAAGGTGGAAAATAAAAATGGCATGCACAATAGTAACGATTTTTGTAAATAATATTCCTACTAGAGTACATTGGAGGCGGTTATGGAAAGTGTTTCAGAATCATGGCAAAGTTGTTGATATGTTTTTGCGTTTGAAGAAAAGCTGGAGTGGAACAAGATATGGCTTTATACAATTTGGGAACATGGATCGTGGATGGAGCAATAAGAGCCAATAAAAGATTGAATGGTGCATGGTTATTGGATTGCCAAATAAGGGTGAATTTGGCAAAGTACAATAGGAGAGCAAAATACCGGAGAAAAGTAAGAACATAAGGGTGCTAGGGTTTTGGGAGAACAGAAATGACAAACTTTGAAAGGAAAAATGAGAGGCAAAGTCATAGGGAAGTTAAAGGTATAGAAGTTGAATCTACAAGAAAGGGTGAGGGTGGAACTAAAATGTGAGAAACATATGCTTAGGTACTGTTTAATGATTTAAAAAGTCAGTCTGATGTCAGAAGTAGGGTCAGGTGGAAATTGAGGGCCATCAAAAATCGCAGTGAAGGAATGTCACAAGGCAAAAATGGGCAATGGGCTAGTGGAGAACAAAGCCCCGCATAGATTGAAGAAGTGTTTGGTGGGGATAACAAGAGGGTACTATGAGACATGTGGATTGATGGAGAATTTCATAATGCAAGGGGTATTTAATATAAGTGTAAAAAAGATCTCTGGAAGGCAATTCCTCGTTGAATTTGAGAATGAAGAAACAAAGAAACCTATGAAAGGTTTTAAGTGGTAGTGGTTGAAGGAATGCTTTGTGGAGATCGTGGAATGGTCTGAACTTGTGGCGATGAAATAAATAGTTACTTGAGTAGTATGCTATAGAGTCCCCTTACATGTTTAGAACTAGACAACTTTAATGAATATTGCAAATTTATGGGGCGATCTTGTATGCATGGATGGTAAGACACTGCAGTATGAAGATTTTAACAAAGGCGCGACGATGGTTATGATGATCAGATTGACAAGATAGATGAAACCATGAAGTTATATTGTAATGGCAGAAAGTTTTGAATTGTTGTAACAAAAGTAGAGTAGGAGCTTGTATCTATATTTCATTGCTACCCTAAGAATTTCAATGACAGCAAAAGTAACGCGGTTAGGCAACACACTGAATTTGATTCCTGCGATAGTTTAATGGGGTTGGAAGATGAATAGGCGGAGGAAGACATGAAAGGTGGTGACAGGGACGATGAAATGAATGTGACAAGTGGGATTGGGGTAGCAGCATTTGAGAATTGCTCCTTGACCTGTGGGAAAAGGTGACATGGAAGCTGACAATGCTGAGTTAATTGAGTTAGAAAAAGATAATTTGAATGATGACAACCTGGCATATAAGAGTGTAAGGGATTCAAAAGCAGGAGGGGCGCTTTCACATTAAGCTACTATGGAAAAAATGGCTGAATTAGAATATTTAGGTGGGTCCAATAAAATAGATGATTTTAGGCTGAGAGGTGGGAAAAGGCCCTATGAAGGCCCAGACAATATTGGAGCTATTAAGGGAGGTGAAAATGATAATGGATTGGATTTTGATGGGCTTGAGGAAGAGATGAATTGTTTGAGCCCTCAAAGGAAATTGGAAATGCTGAAGAGAGTGATCAAGGAATAGTGCTGATAAAGAAAATTGACAGAAAAAGAAGAAAAGCAAAAAGCTTATGGGAAATTGATGAAGCTCTCTCTATCAAAAGTCAAACTAAAAGGAAGAAAGACAAAGAATGTGATCTCAAAAGCACTAGACGAAGAGGTTATTGCAAATGCCTCTTTGTCAGATGGGGATTTTTGCTATAGGGGACAAGTGCTAGCATTAAAGGAGGCCAAATTGACTTGGAAAATTGGCAAATTGCTAGGAATGACGGCAAGCTGTAGGAAAGAGGTGGTTATTGGAAAGTTAAGAGAGCTGGATTCCGTCAGTCAGTAAAAGGTAGGTGGCATGCGGTTCTAATTTCTCTTATTATATGATATTAAGGTGGAAAGGTTTTCTGGGTAAGACGTGTAGTTATGAAAATCCTATCGTGCAATGTTCATGGATTGGGTAGTTTAACAAAAAAGGTTATACTCAGAAGAATGGTGAATCTGCATATAACAAATATGGTGCTAATACAGTAGACAAAATTGGATGATGTCTCTGATAATGTGATTAAGGGAATTTGGCCTGATGATGACTATTACTAGTGTTTTTTCAATGGCAAAAGAGGGTTCGGATGGTTTGTTGATGATTTGGGATGCATATGAGTTTGCAGAGAAAAGGCTTGATTGCAGGAGAAATTTGATGTTTGTTGAAGAATACCGGATGAGAAGCAACTTCAAGTGCGTTGTATGCAATATTTATGCGCCTGGTGATAGTGGGGCAAAGAAAAAAAATATGGGAAAAGGTTCTAGAGTGTATGGATATAGTGAAAAGGGCATGATGTGTGGCGGGTGAGTGATTTTAACATTGTTAGATAACCAACTGAAAGGATGGGTTGCGTGTCTAATGAGGTTGGCATTATTGAATTTAACGAGTTTATTGATGTAAGTGAACTTATTGACCTCCTTCTCAATAGGAAGCATTTTACCTGGTTTGGAGTTAGCAATAAAAAAAGTAGAATTGACAGATTTTTAGTTCGACCAGAGTGGATTATTAAGTTCACAAACCTCTGCTAAAGGGGTGAAAGAAGATCTGTCTCAGATCATGTTCCTTTGTTGCTTCAGTCAAAGATAGTTAACTTGAGGCCTCAGCCTTTCAAGTTCATGAATTGTGGGATGATGAAAGATGGATTTTTTCAAAATATTGAAAGGGAATGGAAGAATATGAATATCAAGGGAAGGGTGGGTTATTGCCTTGTCAAAAAGTTTAATCTTCTAAAAACTTTTTTAAAGAATTGAAATCATTACGAATTTGGTGATGTTAATGAGAAGATTGTAAGGTTAGAGAAGAAAGTTGAAATGTTGGATGATATTGGAAATGGTAAGTAATTAGAGGATGAGGAAAGGAGAAAGACTAGACAGGATCTTTGGGACGTATGGAGGCAAAAGGTAGCAATGTAGAGGCAAAAGTCTAGAGCACTATGGCTGAAGGAGGGTGATAGAAATACGAAGTTTTTCCATTATAAAGCAAAATACAGAGCCGAAAGGAATCTTATTCCAGGTTTTTTAGAAATGGACAATAGGCATCAAATCTGAGAGAAGTGAAAAAGATGGTGTTTGAATTCTGTAGGAAGCATTTCTAAATAAGCGGATGGGAAGGCTTTGTGAACTTTTCTCACCCACTCAAAAGGATGTCCTTGGAGGAGGTGGAAGCATTGGAAAGGCCATTTGCAATGGAGGAAATGAAAGAAGTGGTTTGGGATGGTGAAGGGGATAAGGCGCTTGTGACGACTTCAACTTTAGCTTTTATAAGAAGGGTTGGCAAATAGTCAAAGATGATGTGATGAAGTTCATGGTGGATTTTCATAGGAGTTGAAGGTTAGAAAAAGGAATAAATTCCTCTTTGATCTCTTTAATCCCTAAGGTAAACAATCAAATGGCATTGAATCATTATAGACCCATATTGCCTATTAACTCCCTATATAAGATTTTGGCAAAAGTCTTATCAAGGAGACTAAAAGGAGTTATAGGTAAACTGGTTAGCGACACGTAATGTGCATTTGTGGCGGGAAGATAGATCACGGATGGTGTTCTCTTCGCAAATGAGGTGATTCATTTGTTAAAGCAAGAAAATGTGTGTACAAAGAGGGATCATTGTGAAACTGGATTTTGAGAAAGAATACGACAGTGTTATGAGTGTTTTTGGATCGGGTGATGGAGAGGATGGGTTTTGGGAGGATTTGAAAAAATTGGATTTGAGAATGTATTTCAACGGCAAGGGTAGTAGTGTTGGTTAATGGCTCTCTTACAAATCAGTTTCATATGGAAAGCAGGTTACGTGATCCATTGTCCCCTTTCATATTCATCCTCATCACAGAAACTCTGCACGTGCTGTTAATGCAAGCGGAAAACAAGTCGCTAATAAAGGGTATTCCTTTCTCTTCTAATGCTTTCACTATTTCTCATTTGTAGTTTGCAGATGACACTATTCTATTTTTGGAGGCATTGAAGATGTAGAAAACGTCAGGAAAATTATGAAATATTTTGAGTTGATGTCTGGATTAAGGTTAAATTGTGAAAAGTGCTATACGGTTTCCTATGGGAGTGACGATCTATTAGTGGATAGTATGGCTCACAAGTTTTGATATGCTAAAGGCAATTTTCTACTAAAATACCTAGGAATTCCTCTGGGGTAAACCCACACGGACTGTCTATATGGGAACCTGTGCTTAAGAAGTTTTAGAAGAAATTAGCAATGTGGAAAAGAAAGTTCCTTTCGTTTGGGGGATGAGTTACTCTAATCACAGAAACTCTGCATATGCTGTTAATGCAAGCGAAAAACAAGTCGCTAATAAAGGGTATTCCCTTCTCTTCTAATGCTTTCACTATTTCTTATTTGTAGTTTGCAGATGACACTATTCTATTTTTGGAGGCCGACATTGAGGATGTAAAAAATGTCAGGAAAATTATGAAATATTTTGAGTTGATGTCTGGATTAAGGTTGAATTATGAAAAGTGCTATACGGTTTCCTATGGGGAGTGACGATCTATTAGTGGATGGTATGGCTCACAAATTTGGTTGTGCTAAGGGCAATTTTCCACTAAAATACCTGGGAATTCCTCTGGGGTAAAACCCAAACAGAACTGTCTATATGGGAACCTGTGCTCAAGAAGTTTCAGAAGTTGGCAATGTGGAAAAGAAAGTTCCTTTGGTTTGGGGGACGAGTTACTCTAATTAATTTGATGGTATCATGCCTCCCTATTTATTATAAGCCCATCTTCAAAGTGCCGGTCAGAATAATTAATAAGATAGACAAGATTAGAAGAAACTTCCTTTGGAGGGAAGTGACTCCCAGAAGAAAATGTCGAAGTCTAGTTGGGGTAGAGTGTCGGCTTAGGAAAGCAAGGAGTTGGGTATACAAGATTTGCAGCTAAAAAATTTTGCATTGCTGGCATAGTGGTGGTGGAGATATGCAAATGAACAAAATTCTCTACGGTGGAAAGTGGTGGTGGTGAAATATGGTGAGAATGTTCAAACTTGGATTCCTGATGGCATGAAACTGAAGAAAACATCGATGGCTTGGAGGGACATAGTGGGTCTACAATCAAAGCAGCCTGTAAATAAATATATTGGAATAGGGGTGTGCAGGTGGCTGGTAGGAAGTGGACGGGATGTATTGTTCTAGCTCGATAAGTAGTGCTGCGATAAGTCTTTGATGGAATGTTTCCAGAGGTTGTTTCGGATCACATTTGATAAATATGCAAAGATAGCTGATTGACTTACGTAAACAATCTAACAGTAAATAAAAGAACCCAATTCAAAACAGTCTTCTGAGGGCAGTACAATAAATGAATTAAGATTGAATGGTAAATGGATACATAAGAAACCTCGAGTAATACAAGAATTTTGTACCATATAGACCATTGTAATCAAAGTTGTGGAAAAAGCCTTTAAAATCAATTTATTGCAGTATATAAATATAAATATAAATATATATATATAAATGGTAACTTCAAAAGTATTAATATTGATCGATTTAAATATTTTTATAAATTTTTAAATTAATAAATTTATCGTTAAATATATATTTTTATTAATTTATTTAAACTTAATTTAAGTAAACTATAATTAAAAAATAGTGTTTGAGAAATTAAACTACCTAAAAATTTAAAATGTTAATTCTAAAAGTAGTAAAAGCGATTTATTAAAATATCTTTAGTAAAATTTTTATGTAATTTAATTTAAATAATTTTTTTATTATTAGATTTTTTTTTAAATATAATCAGAGTAAAAAGTACTAACATTGATTAATTAAACCCTTAATTAAATTTTAGTTTTAAAAATATTGAAAGTGATTAATTAAAATATTATTAATAATTTTTTATAAATTTAATTTAAATGACTTTTTTTTATTATTAAATCTTTTTTTTATAAGTAGAATTTTCACATCAGATGAAAATATAAATAAAACAATATTAAAACTTAACGTGCATAGGAATAAAATAATTAACGTTTGTTTACTTAGTTGTTGTAAAAACAATTGTATATGTAATTTATGTTGATAAATAAATTTACTAAAAATAATCATAATTAAGTCATTTAAGCATATTTGCTTTTTTTTATAAAATTTTTGCCTTTCAATTTTTTTGTTTTAATATATTAACTATATATGTATGATAATGATTTTACTATTTATATGTTTTATGAGTTCATCATTTGATCATTAATAACATAATTAAATCTTGTTAGTCCCTTAAAATAATTTTTTAATATATCATTCTTACACTTTAGTCTAACATTTATAATTAATTTTTCTTTTTTATTTTTTCCTTTAGAATTTTATAGTTGTGATTCCCATAAAAAAAAAAAAACCTAATATCAAATCAAATACAAATTAGTTGCTTCTCCTTCATCAATAATTAGCACTATGTGATTAATTAAACTTTAATTAGACTTTTTTTTTGTAGAATTAAATAATTCAGGAGTTGATGGAACTACCAAAAGTTTAAGATTAGATCTTGTCAAATTGTCATAAGAATTGTTCCCTTTAATTAGAATAATATTAATTTAACTTTTTTTTCAACTTTTATCTTAGTATGCTCATATATGATTAATTTATCTCTCAAAATTTTTTAATATTTTTCAATTATATTAAGTTGTTCGCCTTTTTTGGTCATTTAGGTGGTTAAACTATTTAACATGAATTATTTTAAGTAAAAAATTATCAAGTGGTTAAACTATTTAACATGAATTATTTTAAGTAAAAAATTATCAAGTGAGGTAAAGTTAATTATTTTTGTTGAATTCTTTAAAGTGTGACAAAATTTATTGGAATTATCTTTTAAATATATTTATATTAAAGTTATATTCATTTATAAAAATTTATATTATTAATGCTGAAAATGATATAATTATAAATTATATACGTATTATATAACAAGTTTGTTATTCTTATAATTGAAAATTTCATAATAAAATGTGATAAGCGCCAAAGTTAGGAATTTATTTTATTATTATTATTTTTTAAAATTATGTATTTGAATTTCTTTTATAATAAAAATTTATTTAAAATAAAAAATTTTAAATAAAAGAAAATTTAAGCTTTTAATTAATAGAACATACAATTATATTCAATTGATAGAAGTATTAATGGAAGATTATCTTAAACAAAAAAATAAGACAAAAGATTGATTGATTAAGCATAATTCCATTTTTTTCATATGATAAGGAAGGTTAGGGATATATGAAGTTCAATGAAAAAAATACAAATGTATTGGTTTCAAATTTTTTTAGGATTAATATGAAATTTTTTTATTTTGAAAAATATTATGTACCTCTTTATTTTTTTTTATGTCAGTTGAAGAATATTTATTGTTGTATTAAAAATTTTAAAGTTATCATATTAGGTAATATTTATTCAACAGAACTGAAATTCATCGAATAATTATCATTAATATATTTAATATAAAAATTATTATAAATTATAATTTAACTTAACTTAAAAGTGATTTAAAGGAATTCATTAGTAAAATTCATTTGATAAATCTTTATTTAATTGTATATTTTATATTTAAATCATTTTGAATTTTGACTTTTTAATTTCGAGTTACATTTTAGACTTAAGATCAACAATTAATTAGATTGTGTTAAGTTTTATCATTTATTTTTATTCATGGTGTATTAAATTATTCATTTATACAACTGAGTAAATTTGACTCAATAATTGGTGTATATTTCTTTTTATTTAAAAAAATAGAGTCAAATTGTCCAAAATTCAAATAAAAAAAGTATACTCAATTACTTAGAATATGGTAATTTTATTTTAGAAATACTTTTAAAATTAATTAATTAATTAATTAATTCAATCATAAAAACAATAAAAATAAGACGTTGAAGACGAAGGAAAAAAACTTAAATAAATAACTTTTAAATTGTTAGGAAAGATAAATAAAAAATATTAGATTTTGATTGAATTACTATTTCAATTCGGATTTTAGTTATATTTAATTATTTCAGATTTTAAATAACTACTAAATTATTGACTTTTAAAATCAATTAAAATAGAGTCAAATTAGTTTATATTTATAATTATGTGTATTATATTATTTTTAATTAAATTAAATTTTAAAATAAGTAAATTTTATTTATACTCAATTCGAGCTTTGAATAGTTTCAAATTTGAAATGATTAATCTATATTATTTTAGCTATATTTTTGTGATACTGATAATAAATTTCAAAATAAAATGAGAACACAACACAATAAAAATTTAAGTGCAAAAATGATGGAGACACTAATAAATTTTAGACGAAAATCTTTATGTCTAAGTCTTGCTCAAATTAAAGGATAAATCTTCATTTGAGGATTTTAAAATTTGTATGGCAAAAATGTTAATCTAGATCAATGAGTTCATAATCATTCATTTATTGATTAAGTTGGCGTTATATGGGTTGAGAGAAACAATTCAAATATTTCATTTAAAAGAGATATCATAGTTCATACTCATTTAGGAAGATAACATAAGTTAAATATTATTTAAATTGTTATTACCTCTTACAATATTCTTTGCTCTTTTCAAAAAGAAAAGTTGATTGGCATCAAAATATATATATACACATGTCGTAACGGTTTTGAGACCGTTAGACGTAAAAACGAGTTGTTTTAAAATTGAGAAAGAAAAAAAAAAAAAAAAAAGGGAGTCGCCACCAATCTTTATTAGGGTGTGATTGGCCACCCAAAAGTTTATCTTTTTAATAAAACTATAAAAACGGGTTGTTTAAAGTTTATCAAAAAGATATATTTCAGTCTACAAAAAATCAGGTTGGGTCCGGGAGTCGGTTACACGTGAGGAAGGATTAGCACCCCCACAACGTCCATAAATTGGTACCATTCAACTATGCGCTATTTTCAATATCGGATAAAAATGGTTTTAATTTGAAATTTAACATTAATTTCCTTTATTTAAAAAAAATATTCTTTTTTTTTTGCTAAAATTTTTATTTAGGAATATTGAGAAAATCTTTAAGTTAAAGAATTATCTTAAAATTCTCCAACATCTAGGCAGAATTTAAAGTAACCATTTTCGCTTAAGATTTAACACAACAATCCTTAAAATGAAATAACACTCTTTACAGAAAATTGTTGGTGACTCTCCAACATCTAGGCAGAGTACCATGAGTAAATTAAAGAGAGAATAATGCAGACAATTATTGATGATAATACGATAACGTATGTATGCTAATGAATATCATGTAAAATGAAATGCAATTTAAGAGTTGGATTCTTAAATATAATGAGATCACCTCAACTCTCCAACATCTAGGCAGAGCTTAGGTGCGACTGTTTATATTTAAGATCCCAATTTTATTATACTTTTTATTTATTAATCTTATTTTTAATAAAATGCAATTTAAGAGTTGGATTCTTAAATATAATGAGACCACCCCGACTCTCCAACATCTAGGCAGAGCTTAGGTGCGACTGTTTATATTTAAAATCCCAATTTTATTATACTTTTTTTATTTATTAATCTTATTATTAATATGAATTATGAACTCGTGTGAAAAGACTTAATGAAGTAAAATTTCCTAAATACTCCATCATCTAGGCGGCATTCGGGAACAAATTGCTTCCAATAGAATTTTCACACGTGTCCTTAGGATTTTTCGGACTTTGGACTTCAAGGATTTTGGATTTCGAGCGGTTTTGGATTTAATGGATTTTGGATTTTTAAGGGTTTTAAAAACCTAGGATTAAGAAATAGCGCTTAAGGTTTCGTTTTTAAGAAAATACGAACATCTCTAAAAATCTCCAACATCTAGACGGATTTTTGAAGCAAGTTCGATTTTAATAATTTTTGAAAATTAATTAAAAATTTCTTATGTTTATTTATTATTAACAATAATTCCCCAACATCTAGGCAGAATTATTGTTCTAGAAAAATATTTTTATTCCCTCCAACATCTAGGCAGGGAAAATTATTATTATTATTTTAAAGCATTTTAATATATTTTAATTATTGTTTGTTTTTAATTTTATTATTATTAAAACGATTAAACAATTATTCTAACAAATTTATAAATTTATCATGCAAAAATATAAAAATATATTTAAAATAACAAAAAATAATAATAATAATAAAAAAAATTAGAAAAAAAAAATTTTTTTTTTACCTAAACCGGATCGGTCAACGGTCCGGTCAACGCTGGTCCGGGCGGTCTGACCGGTTCGGCGGTTGGATCGGCGGTTCGGGCTATATGACCGGTTCGGCGGTCAGATCGGCGGTCCGGGCGATCTGACCGGTTCAGTCCGGTCCACTGCGGTTCGTATGAATCGGTTCAAGGCTGGCTGGAACGGGTCATTGGGTCGGGTTGCGCGGATCTCGGGTCGGGTTCGGGTCAACGCGTTGATCCTTCTTTGGTTAAAATGGCGTCGTTTTGGGTTTTATTGAAACGACGTCGTTTTGGCCAATGATAATTTATATAAAAGTCAAAATTATTTTTTTTTCGTCATTTTTTTCGATCTTCAGAAAAAAAAAGAAGCCCCTTTTTTTTCTTCTCTCTTCTTCTTCAACCGCACGCCGGCCGGTCGTCGGTACCGCCGTCGTTCGCCGGTCGTCGTCTCCGATGGTCGGAAAAACCCCAAAATTCTCTCACGAACTCTTCTCGACCCCCTGAGCACAGATCTGACCTCCTTTTCACCGAAAACGACCTTGATTCGCGTAGATCGGGTTTTGAAGTTTTCGGTTTTTCTTCTCTCTTTTTTTTTCGGTGAAACTGATGATTTCTTGGCTTTTGCAGGTGGCTCGGCGCTGAGGTTCCTCGCCTACGGCGAGGACTGTGTTATTTTTTTGGTTTTTGTTTTCGTTTCTGTAGATTTTTTTTTTTGGCCGTTCTTTTTTGGTCCTTCCCTCTTTTTCCCTCTGGTTTGCAAGCTCTATTTATAGAGCTTGTTTGAGATTCAAATTTCAGATTTTCTGGGATTCGAAAATCATACCTACCGTCCGTGATTGGTGGCTTGTCAGAAGGCCGGTTGGGTAGTTGGTCGGACCAGTTCGGCGCCGTACCAACCCCTTGACTTTTATCTTATTTTCATTTTTTTTTGTTTGTTTTGTTTGTTTTTGTTTTTTTGTTTGTTTTGTTAAATATTATTATTAAAAATCAAACGGTAGACCCGGACAAAACCGGTGTCTACAGCTGCCCCTCTTTGCACATTACTGAGAATCAGGAATAGGGCAAAGACAAAGACAACGATTTTGTCCGAAAGTGAATTCTCTTGGAAAAGCTCCTCTCAGCAGAGGCTCAACGACTTTAAAATCTCATCTTAAAAAGCTCATCTCAGCAGAGGCTCCACAACTTTAAAATTCTCATGAAAAAAGTTCCTCTCAGCAGAGGCTCAACAACTTTAAAATCTCATCTGGAAAAGCTCCTCTTCAACTGAGGCTCCACAACTTTAAAATTCTCATCTGAAAAAGCTCCTCTGCTCTCAGCAGAAGCTCAACAACTTTAAAATTCTTTCTTGAAAAAGCTCCTCTCAACAGAGGCTCCACAACTTTAAAATTTCATTTTTGAAAAGCTCCTCTGCTCTCAGCAGAGGCTCAACAACTTTAAAATTCTTTCTTGAAAAAGCTCCTCTCAACAGAGGCTCCACAACTTTAAAATTTCATTTTGGAAAAGCTCCTCTCAACAGAGGCTCCACAACTTTAAAATTCTTTCTTGAAAAAGCTCCTCTCAACAGAGGCTCAACAACTTTAAAATTCTTTCTTGAAAAAGCTCCTCTCAGCAGAGGCTCAACAACTTTAAAATTTCTTCTTGAAAAAGCTCATCTCAACAGAGGTTCCACAACTTTAAAATTTCTTCTTGAAAAAGCTCCTCTCAACAGAGGCTCCACAACTTTAAAATTATTTCTTGAAAAAGCTCCTCTCAACAGAGGCTCCACAACTTTAAAAATCTCATCTGAAAAAGCTCCTCTCAACAGAGGCTCCACTCCACAACTTTAAAAATCTCATCTGAAAAAGCTCCTCTCAACAGAGGCTCAACAACTTTAAAAATCTCATTTGTTTTCAAATTTGAGTTTTCATCCTTGAACAAGTAAATTCCTCTCTTTTGAATTCCTTTGTTTGATCATTATCTTTACCAAAATCTTATTTTTTTCATTAAGAAAAGGAAAATTTCTATCTTTGCTACAACTTCTCATGGATGCATGTACTGAGTGCTCATGATGCAATGCATGTAATGCAATCAAAATCGTTCATTGTAGTAAAAAGGTTCTCAAAATCTCTCACTTTCAGCTTCTTTTATCCAAATTCTTATATGACCAATCTGTCTTCAACATCTGACCATAATATTTTTTTTCTTCAAAAGTCTGCAACCTCAATGTCTTGTCATGCTTTTCTCATCCTTTTTCATTCGCCTTTGTCAACGTTAAAAGTAATGCTGAGATCTTTCATGTTTGTTTTTCTTTTCATCATTTTAAGTTCAAGACAAATAAAATGCAATCACACATTTCTCTGATGGATAAAAAATATCAAATAAGGATAAAGGAAAGGATAGGCATTATTTCAAATGAAGGATAATGTATTTCTTATGGCTGATAACAAGTGTATGTCAAAGTGTTTGAATTGAAATAAAGGTGTTAAAAGAATGATCACAAGATAATCATGAACAAAATATTCTCAGATTTTTTCTCTAAAACTAAATCAGATGACTTCCTTGATTATTCAGAGTTCATCAAACTACACTTGCCCCTGCATTGTGAGATCTTTTCTTGATGATGCTTTTACTTCACATCTAAGCCGCCTTTTCAGGTTTTCAACTTAGATAAGTCATCATTTTTTTCTTTTTTTCTTTTTTTTTAAGCAAAATATTTCTTCACAACATCTGAATTTATTGGGGCAGGCAAATCACCTCCGTCCATTTCTGTCAAAATCAATGCCCCGCCAAAAAAAGCCTTTTTCACCACATACGGGCCTTTCCAATTTGGTGTCCATTTCCCCCGATTATCATGTTGATTTGGAAGGAATCTTTTTAGCACTAAGTCTCCTTCCCTAAAGCAACGGGGACGAGTTTTCTTGTCATGTGCTCTCATCATCCTCTTTTGATATAATTGACCATGACAAAGTGCTGACAGTCTTTTCTCTTCGATAAGGTTTAACTGCTCGTAGCGATTTCGGACCCATTCTGCTTCCTCTAACTCCACTTCCATCAGGACCCTCAGTGAGGGAATTTCCACTTCGACTGGTAGCACAGCTTCCATACCATATACCAAAGAGAACGGTGTGGCTCCAGTAGACGTTCTGACTGATGTTCTATAAGCATGCAAGGCAAAAGATAACTTCTCATGCCAATCTTTGTAAGTTTCAGTCATTTTCTCCAGGATTCTCTTGATATTCTTATTCGCAGCCTCCACTGCCCCATTCATTTTTGGACGATATGGTGTCGAATTACGATGGCGGATCTTGAACTGAGTGCATACTTCATTCATCATTTTGTTGTTCAAGTTTTTGGCATTATCAGAAATAATTGTCTCCAGAAGCCCATATCTGCATATTATCTCTCTTTTCATGAACTTACATACCACAGATCGGGTCACGCTAGCATATGATGCAGCCTCTACCATTTGGTGAAGTAATCAATCATCACAAAAATGAATCTATGCCCATTCGAAGCTTTTGGAGTGATGGGACCAATGACATCCATGCCCCACATTGAGAATGGCCAGGGAGGAGCTAAAACATGTAATGTTGATGGTGGAGCATGAATCTTGTCAGCATAAATCTGACATTTATGACATCTCCTAGCATAATCAATACAGTCACTCTCCATTGTCAATCAATAATAGCCAACCCTCATAATTTGTCTAGCCATCATATGACCATTTGCATGTGCCCCACAAACTCCATCATGCACTTCTTTAATAATCTTCTTTGCTTCAGCTGCATTTACACATCTTAAGAGCACTTGATCTCGACCTCTTTTGTAAAGGATATCTCCGTCAATGAAGAAATTCATAGCCAATCTTCTAATAGTCCTCTTATCATTTTCAGTTGCATGTTCTGGGTATTGCTGGCTTTTAATGTATTGCATGATATCATGATACCATGGCTTTCCATCAATTTCTTTTTCAACACTTGAGCAATGTGCTGGTACATCTTTCACATCCAGCTTAATGGGTTGGATTTCAGTATTTGCATCTATTTTGATCATTGCAGCTAGAGTAGCCAGTGCATCAGCAATTTGGTTTTCCTCTCTAGGTAGATGCTCAAACTGAACTTCTTTAAATTGCTTGACCAACTCAGAGATGTATTTATGGTATCGAATCAACTTAGAGTCTCTTGTTTCCCATTCACCTCGTAACTGATAGATGACTAAAGCTGAATCTCCAAACACATTTAACACTTTGATCTTCTTTTCAATTGCTGCTTGTAAACCCATAACACAGGCCTCATATTCAGCCACATTGTTTGTGCAATTAAAATTCAATCTGGCTGTGATGGGGTAATAGTGTCCATCAGGAGATATCAAAATTGCCCCAATACCATGACCCAAAGCATTAGCAGCTCCATCAAAATACATCCTCCATGATTTTTCAACAGGTTTATTTTCTTCAATGGCCATCACATCCTCATCAGGAAAATCTAATTTCATTGGCTCATAATCTTCGACTGCACGATCAGCAAGGAATTCAGCTATTGCACTCCCTTTAATAGCTTTTTGAGTCACGTAAATGATATCATATTCTGAAAGCATAACTTGCCATCTTGCTATTCTTCCTGTCAATGAGGGCTTTTCGAAGATATACTTAATAGGATCCAACTTTGCTATGAGCCAAGTAGTGTGATAAAGCATGTATTGTCTAAGCCTTCGAGCTGTCCAGGTTAATGCACAACACATCTTCTCTAATGGTGAATACTTTGACTCATAATCAGTGAACTTCTTGCTCAAGTAGTAAATTGCTCGTTCTTTCTTATCAGTTTCATCTCTTTGCCCCAGCACACACCTCATTGAATTTTCATGCACTGTCAAGTACAAAATCAAAGGTTTTCCTGGCATTGGTGGCACCAACACAAGTGGATTTGACAAGTATTCTTTGATCTTATCAAAAGCTTCTTGGCATTCATCATTCCATTCTCCAGGATCATGTTTTTTGAGAAGCTTAAAAATAGGATCACACTTATAAGTGAGTTGAGAGATGAAGCGAGCAATATAATTTAATCTCCCTAAGAAACCTCGCACTTCTTTTGAGTATGAGGAGGAGATAAGTTTTGAATGGCTTGTATCTTATCTGGATCAACTTCAATTCCTTTTTCACTGACTACAAAGCCTAATAATTTTCCTGATTTGGCTCCAAATGTACATTTGGCAGGATTCAACTTCAACTGAAACCTTCTCAACCTGTCGAACAGCTTTTTGAGACTGACTATATGATCTTTTCCTTCACGAGATTTTGCAATCATATCATCTACATACACTTCTATCTCTTTATGCATCATGTCATGAAAAAGAGTCACCATTGCTCTTTGATAAGTAGCACCAGCATTTTTCAACCCAAAAGGCATGACTTTGTAACAGAATGTTCCCCACATGGTCATAAATGTAGTTTTCTCCATATCATCTCGAGCCATCTTGATCTGATTATAGCCTGAGAAACCATCCATAAAGGAAAATGTGGAGTGCCTAGCAGTATTATCCACTAGAGTATCGATGTGAGGTAAAGGAAAGTTATCCTTAGGGCTTGCTCTATTCAAATCTCGATAATCAACACACATTCTCACTTTTCCATCTTTCTTAGGAACTGGCACTATGTTGGCTACCCATTCAGGATATTTTGCCACTTCTAAAAATCCAGCATCGAATTGTTTCTTCACTTCCTCTTTAATTTTCAGCAGCATCTCTGGTTTCATGCGCCTTAGCTTTTGCTGCATCGGCTTACATCCTGGTTTTAAAGGTAACTTGTGCTCTACAATATCAGTGCTTAGTCCTGGCATATCCTGGTAAGTCCATGCGAACACATCTACATATTCTCGTAGCAGCTCTTCTAGCTTCTGTCTTTCAGCTAGTAAAAGAGATGTACCAACTTTGACCTCTCTTTTATTCTCACCATCTCCCAAATTTACTGATTCAGTAATTTTTTGGTGGGGTTCAATTGGCTTATCTTCATGTTCTATTAATTTTAACAAATCAAGAGGCAGTGTATAGTTATCTGAATCTTCCTCACTATCAAGTTCATCAACATGAATTAAATTTTCAAAATCAAATCCGAGATTAATGCCATGATTATCCTCATGTTCATTGTTTGAGAGCCTGCAAAAGGGTAATATGGAGAGAATATTGGCACACAAAAATGGAATGGCAAGAAAATGTAGGAAAGAAAAGGATGAAAGGTAAAACGAAGATAAAAATGACAGAAAAAATACGGATGCATCTTCTAAGTCTTTTATTAAAATGACAAACATAAACACACCATAAAAGATCTCCTAATACTCGTAGAAAGTAATTAGAGATTTTAAGTTTCACATTACTTTTCCAAAGTTTTAAAGGCAACAGGTAGCTCTGTAACTTTCCAATTATCCAACTCAAAATCTGAAGGACAAGGGTACACGAATAGCTCTTCACTTCGACTCTTCTTTTCTCCATCATCCACCATTTGAATGGCCAGCTCTGAAAATTTTTCCATGAATCCTGCACTTGGGGCTCTCGGTAAATCTGAATAAATGTATCATCCCGAGTGAAAAGAATCATAAAGGTAAGGAATGACTATCGGCTCTGACTCCAGCTCATATCCCTTAAGATTAGCTATCCTCTTATCTCTTTTCTCATTCATCATTCTTACTCTGTCCCCTCTTGTTGGCTTATATCCCAAGCCAAACCTGTCTCTCTTTTCATATATGGCCGATGGCTTCGTAATTCCTTGCAGGTTCTTCCCAAGTCCGACTTCAGGTCGTCATCCCATCTTGGTAAGCTGTTTGACTACCATTTTAGTAGTCGCAGATAAGTGTGGTGAATATAATTTAGATCCTTCAGCTATATATGTTACATTGGCAATCTCGAAAGATCTATAAGAACATTCTAAAGCTTCATCTGCTGATTCCACATAAGGAGTATTTATCGGTTGAGTTACCAATAAATCTTCTTCTCCTGCCACACATGTTAGCTTCCCTTCAACAATAAATTTAACTTTTTGATGTAATGAGGATGGGACAGCACCTGCCATATGGATCCACGGTCTACCCAATAAATAACTATATGAAGGAGAGATGTCCATAACTTGAAATTTCACGTTGAAAGTACATGGGCCAATCTGTAATGGCACTTCTATATCTCCCAACACTTCTCTTCTGGTTCCATCAAAGGCTCTCACTATCATATGACTAGGTTTCATATAAGATCCATCAACAGGGAGTTTTGCCAGAGTAGTCGCAGGTATAACATTGATGGATGAGCCATTATCAATCAAAACTTTAGCCATTATATGACTTTTACATTTCACAGTAATGTGAAGAGCCCTGGTACTTCCTCTACCTTCAGGAGGAATCTCTTCATCACTGAAAGAGATATAGTTTGAAATCGTCAGATTGCCAACAAGCTGTTCCACATATTCAACAGAAGCATTGTGAGACACATATGCTTGATTTAACACTTTCAGCAAAGCATTACGGTGTGACTCTGAACTGAGCAATAATGACAATAGCGAAATTCTAGCTGGCATCTTGTTAAGCTGTTCTACCATGCTATACTCGCTATGTTTTATTAACTTTAAAAATTCACCTGCTTCACTTTCAGATACTGACTTCTGCCATTCTTTTTCTAGGGTTGTGTCAAGATCACTATGACTTTCATTTTCTTCTCCTACCTTGGCTTTTTCCTTTCTAGCTTTTTCTAGAGCTTCTGGGGTATAACACCTCCCACTTCGAGTTATGCCTCCTACACCCGTTATGTTGGCAGTATCTGGGTTGACTACGACATTATAATCGTACTTCCAAGGTACTGCTTTATCATTCTGATATGAAAAAGGGCCAAAAACTTTAATTGTCACCACTGGTCGAGAGACAGGTTTTTCTAGCTTCGATGTTGGCTTTTCATCATAATAGATAGTTACTGGTCTACGTCCAAACTTATACTTTGAATCAATGGTAGACACTTTCACCAACTCTTCTCTCTCTTGGTAAAACTCTATTCGACCTTCATCCATCAATTTTTGCACTTCTTGACGGAATTGGTGACAGTTTTCAATAGAATGCCCCAGAGCACCTCTGTGATAATGGCAGCTTTCAGTTGAGTTAACCGTTTCAGAGTAATTTTGAGGTTCTATCGACTTCAGCATGTCAGCTTTGACCAAGGTTTCAAACACTTTAGCCATATGAGTTTTGACCTCTTCTATTCTTCTTTTCACGTAACTTGTTTGCCCATCAATCAAAGCATTTATTGATGGTCTGGTATGATTTGGTAGAGGGTTTCCATTGACATTTGGAGTCCCTTGTTGGCTGGTATCAAAATTTAATACTCCTTCATTGATTAACCCCTACACTTTATGCTTCAAAGCAATACAATGCTCAGTGGAATGACCTGGATTCCCATAATGATAATCACAATGTGCATTGGGGTCATACCATTTGGGAAACGAAGGTTTCAAAGGTTCAATAATAACAGGAGCAAGCAGATGTTTTTCAACAAGTCGAGGATACAAATCTGTGTACGTCATGGGAATTGGGTCAAAATGAGGTCTTTCTCGATTGTTATTATTCTGTGAGTTTCTTTGATTACTGTTTGGGTAGGTTGGTCGAGTAAATGGTCGAGCTGGAGGTGCTGGGGTGTAATTGGATGGTTGAAGGCTAAAACTTGATCTGGGTAACGATTGTTGGGGGGCTCGGTAATGGTATGGTTGTTGAGAGATTTGGTTTATGGTAGAGTAGTAATGGGGGTGTGGGTTATATGAAACAAAAGGATGGTGTGGGGGATTTGTGTGAGTGACAACATGTGCCTCCTGCTCTTTCTTCCTTAATGTAGCTATCTTCTTTTCAGACCCTTCAATTTTACCACTTTTGATAGCATTTTCTATCATCTCCCCTGAAATTACCATGTCAGAGAAGTTTTTCGTGGCATTTCCCACCAATCTGTCATAATACGGGGCCTTCAGTGTATTGACGAATAGCACGGTTATCTCTTTTTCAGTCAGTGGTGGTTGTACTTGGGCTGCTGCATCTCTCCATCGATGTGCGTATTCTTTGAAGGTTTCCGTCAACTTTTTCTCTATATTTTGTAATGACAGTCTATCAGGGGCTGTATCCAAGACGTGCTTATACTGAGCAAGAAAAACTTTGGCCAAGTTTTTCCATGAACTGATCTTATTTCGATCTAATTGCACGTACCATTTAGCTGTTGAACCAGTCAAACTATCCTGAAAACAGTGTATCAATAGTTTGTCATTATGGGTATAACCCGTCATCTTTCTACAAAAACATGGTGATATGAGCAGATGGACACTTTGTCCCATCGTATTTTTCAAAATCTGGGGTCTTAAATTTTGGTGGGATAACCAAGTCAGGCACTAGGCTAAGCTCGTTGGCGTCAATAACCCCATAAGTGTCATTACCTTCAACCGCTTTAAGCCTCTCTTCAAGCTGGTCATATTTATCTTGAATTTTTGAATTTATAATAGGTTCTGACATTTCGTGAGACTTCTCTTGCTCAACAGGGTCGTCAAGATTTGGTACCATGATGGGATCGACTGGGATGGGTCCCGAATTGGCATTCAAGTGGGTCGGCTGCTGATTTGCAGAATGATTGACATAGGGGTACGGCTGCGCACTTGGTGGTGGTATGTGTATACCCCGAGGAACTTGAATCTGAACTTGAGGTGGAGTGAATCCCGGAGGGTATAATGGCTCTTCCACATTAACCTCATCTCCTGTTCTAGATACACCAGCGACTCTTTTTCCTTTCATTGATCTAATCAACAGTTGTCTTAATTCAGCCATTTGTGCTTCAATTCTTTATTGTATTTCTATCACTCTTTCTTGTATCTCCTCCTGTACCCTTTCGACCCTTTCGACCCTTTCAAACCTAGCTGTATTCTCTTCTGCCATGGCTCGAGTCTGGGAACGAGTATTATATCTATGTGAAATTGACGGGTTGTGGTTCCTTGGCTTTGCTATCCTTGAACCTTAGTTTATCAACCACGAATTAGATCGCATGATATAATGTCGTTGATATTATTGTTAGTATAAAAATGCATGCATGAAATGAATGAAATGCAAATTAGGGTATTATCTTGGATCGATCGAAACAAAAAGAAACTTTCATTAACCATGGGAGTCTTTACACATCATCCAATCATTCTTGCATTAAAGCCATAAAAACATTTGATTTGAGCATATTGCTCCCTAGCTTCATGAAAAAAGTGCAATAATCTTTGACTGTGGCCTTGGGTTGGTACAATCTCTCGTTCCAGTGCTTTCGCCTTTTCAACCATGTTGCCTGCTTTTTGAACAGCCTTGTAGATTTGAGCAGTCAGGTGTTCGATGTATTGCTGCCTCCCTAAACTTTCTGCTCTCCACATCTCTCGAGCATCTACCTTCATATTACAAGTGCGAGCCTAATAATCTTCTCTATCTTGCCACTCAGTCAAAATCTCATTTATGTGCCTCTGATTGCTTGTCAATTGAAGCTCCAAACTCATTAATTCATGCTCTAAGGCTTTTTTCTTGCTTTGTAAATCAGAGTTCTTGCTTTGTTCCCTCATTAGCTCAGCTTTTAGCTTTTCACTTTCTCTTTGGTGCCTTGTTACCTTTTCAGAAGCCCCTGAAAGTTTTTCCTTCCATTCATGTTGCTATTTGGTGAGTGTGAAGATCATTTTTTTGTTCTCTCGAGCTCTGTTCTTCCAATATTCCACCATGTCTCGTAGTTCTTCCACATCCTTCTTGGATCCCTTCAAAGGTCTACTATCCAACCTTAATTTCTTATTTTCTTGATGCAAATCTTGCAGATCCTCTTTCAATACTTTTCGTTCTTTAGTCAACTTCTGTACTACATCATTTTTCATCATCAAATCATATCTTAATTGGTTAACTTGATCCATCATAGCCACCCTTTCTTTCTTTAACCTTTTCTTTTCAATCTCAAACTCTCGTTGAGCGATCTCAAGAGTCGACATTACCGATACTGAAACAGGAGCCAACAACTTCTCTGAAACATCAGCTGGTAGAGGCCTAATTTCGTTAACTCTTTTCATCCTCCACGCAAGGTAACCTTCAGCAACATTATCAGCGAGTCTAGCTGGGCTCATTCGGTTGACCTGCTTCCATGCTTTGATGATTTCACGAACCCTTCTCATATAACCGGGTGTTCCATAATCAAACTCGAGTGAACCAAGCCTATGAGTCATAGGGATGAACTGTCGTGAATCATATTGTCTTTGAACCATAAGGGGCGCGTAACTCACTGCCCCCCATATTCCTAACAGAGGTACCCATGACTCGTCTCCACAACTATATAAGATAGCCATCGGAAGCATCCATGGTGCCCTCCATGTTACATCTTCGCTAGTGAGCTTTAAAAAGAATGCCAACCACTGACTTTTTGTCCAATCTTTTCTCCATTCTTTAGTCATAAACTCCTTGATAGGACTGAAATGCACGGAGAATGGTCGAAACGATGTCTTCTCTTTTCCCTAAAAATGGCTTCTGAGCCAGATAAATAGTAACTGAGCACACCCCATAAATCGTCCTTCACCCTTTCTTCGACAAAAATTAAGTGATCTAATAGTTTCTGCCAAAATAGTTGGTGAAGGGTTAATACCTTTATCTAATTGCTCAAAGAAATCAACCACTGATGCTTCTATATGTCCTAAAACCTTAGGGAATATCATCAATCCATAGATGGCCAAAGCAAACACATCCGACCCCTGATCGGTATCAATATACTTTCTTATGTACTCGAGCAGAAAAGCTGATGGAATGATGTCAACCCTATTTTTCTCTTTCTTGTGCTTGTCTATCTCTTCAACCTCCACTTGCATGATCTTGGCTAATTTTTTTCTATATCCAGTGGTCTTATGCTCTTTCCAATAGATCTTGTCTTGATTGGTAGACTCTATCCGGAGTAAAGAAGAATATTCTTCGATCGTGGGAGCCAAGTCTTCTTGGTTGAATACAAAGCATCGATAAGATGGATCCCAGAACTGTATTGCGGCTCTCATTAGCTGTTCATCAACCTTCACAGACATAAGCAGTGCCACATCCCCGTATTTCTTGGAAAAAGATTCTTTTTTCTCCATTCTCCACTACTTCCAAATGGCTTCCAATTCTGATATATTATTCTGACTGAGATCCACATGTACTGACTGTAGTAGCACCGATATGTGACCCTCAACTAAGCAATCTCCTTCTTTCCTCTGAATACCTTCTGAATGGCTCTTGACCTCTAAGTAGCTCTTACACACAGATGACATCCTTTAGGTTTTTTGAAAGTTTTTTTTTTTTTGATTGGTCCAAAACAATACCTTTTTAAAAATGGTACCTATATGATGCATGTAACAAAATTGAAGACAATAAAACAAATCAATAATGTAAATAAAACAAATAAATAAAACTGAGTAAATGAATGAACAAGCATAACAGAATATACATAGTGTCCTAATTTAGGTAATCTTTTCACAAAAGGGACAGTATGGCTCTATCCTAAAGTTGGACTTTACGGCTCATTATATGCTGGGTTAAGATTTGCATGTCTAAAGGTTCCCAGACTATTCCTCACATCATCGTCCATTATAGACTAGTAAGGCTCCCCGATCCTCACCCATTACAGGCTACTAACGGAACGGGTTCAATCTGAGTGAAAGTGTTTCGCTAGCAAATGCGGAGGTTATCACCTCACGAGAGCGTAGCTACTTCACTTCCTCCTAAAAGGACGGAGCCCGGGTATAGAGCTCATGTATGCAAGTGAATATGCAAAATGTGTGCAAGGTAATAAATCAAAAACCAAAATCAAAATGAAGTAATAACTAGCACATAATTTATTTCATTTATTAACATGACTGTTTTCAGGAAAAAAAAATTAAAATAAAAGAAATTACATTAAATATCAAATAAAATCAATTAAATCCAACCATTGTCAATAGCGCATAATTAAAATTTTGGCCTGACTCTCAAATAAGTCCCCAGTGGAGTCGCCAAGCTGTCGTAACGGTTTTGAGACCGCAGACGTAAAAACGAGTTGTTTTAAAATTGAGAAAGAAAAAAAAAAAAAAGAAGGAGTCGCCACCAATCTTTATTAGGGTGTGATTGGCCACCCAAAAGTTTATCTTTTTAATAAAACTATAAAAACGGGTTGTTTAAAGTTTATCAAAAAGATATATTTCGGTCTACGAAAAATCAGGTTGGGTCCGGGAGTCGGTTATGCGTGGGGAAGGATTAGCACCCCCACAACGTCCATAAATTGGTACCATTCAACTATGTGCTATTTTCAATGTCGGATAAAAATGGTTTTAATTTGAAATTTAACATTAATTTCCTTTATTTAAAAAAAATATTCTTTTTTTTTTGCTAAAATTTTTATTTAGGAATATTGAGAAAATCTTTAAGTTAAAGAATTATCTTAAAATTCTCCAACATCTAGGCAGAATTTAAAGTAACCATTTTTGCTTAAGATTTAACACAACAATCCTTAAAATGAAATAACACTCTTTACAGAAAATTGTTGGTGACTCTCCAACATCTAGGCAGAGTACCATGAGTAAATTAAAGAGAGAATAATGCAGACAATTATTGATGATAATACGATAACGTATGTATGCTAATGAATATCATGTAAAATGAAATGCAATTTAAGAGTGGGATTCTTAAATATAATGAGATCACCCCGACTCTCCAACATCTAGGCAGAGCTTAGGTGCGACTGTTTATATTTAAGATCCCAATTTTATTATACTTTTTATTTATTAATCTTATTTTTAATAAAATGCAATTTAAGAGTTGGATTCTTAAATATAATGAGACCACCCCGACTCTCCAACATCTAGGCAGAGCTTAGGTGCGACTGTTTATATTTAAAATCCCAATTTTATTATACTTTTTTTATTTATTAATCTTATTATTAATATGAATTATGAACTCGTGTGAAAAGACTTAATGAAGTAAAATTTCCTAAATACCCCATCATCTAGGCGGCATTCGGGAACAAATTGCTTCAAATAGAATTTTCACACGTGTCCTTAGGATTTTTCGGACTTTGGACTTCAAGGATTTTGGATTTCGAGCGGTTTTGGATTTAATGGATTTTGGATTTTTAAGGGTTTTAAAAACCTAGGATTAAGAAATAGCGCTTAAGGTTTCATTTTTAAGAAAATACGAACATCTCTAAAAATCTCCAACATCTAGGCGGATTTTTGAAGCAAGTTCGATTTTAATAATTTTTGAAAATTAATTAAAAATTTCTTATGTTTATTTATTATTAACAATAATTCCCCAACATCTAGGCAGAATTATTGTTCTAGAAAAATATTTTTATTCTCTCCAACATCTAGGCAGGGAAAATTATTATTATTATTTTAAAGCATTTTAATATATTTTAATTATTATTTGTTTTTAATTTTATTATTATTAAAACGATTAAACAATTATTCTAACAAATTTATAAATTTATCATGCAAAAATATAAAAATATATTTAAAATAACAAAAAATAATAATAATAATAAAAAAAATTAGAAAAAAAATTTTTTTTTTTATCTAAACCGGACCGATCAACGGTCCGGTCAACGCTGGTCCGGGCGGTCTGACCGGTTCGACGGTTGGATCGGCGGTTCGGGCTATATGACCGGTTCGGCGGTCGGATCGGCGGTCCGGGCGATCTGACCGGTTCAGTCCGGTCCACTGCGGTTCGTATGAACCGGTTCAAGGTTGGCTGGAACGGGTCGTTGGGTCGGGTTGCGCGGATCTCGGGTCGGGTTCGGGTCAACGCGCGGATCCTTCTTTGGTTAAAATGGCATCGTTTTGGGTTTTATTGAAACGACGTCGTTTTGGCCAATGATAATTTATATAAAAGTCAAAATTATTTTTTTTTCGTCATTTTTTTCGATCTTCAGAAAAAAAAAGAAGCCCCTTTTTTTTCTTCTCTCTTCTTCTTCAACCGCACGCCGGCCGGCCGTCGGTACCGTCGTCGTTCGCCGGTCGTCGGTCGTCGTCTCCGATGGTCGGAAAAACCCCAAAATTCTCCCACGAACTCTTCTCGACCCCCTGAGCACAGATCTGACCTCCTTTTCATCGAAAACGGCCTTGATTCACGTAGATCGGGTTTTGAAGTTTTCGGTTTTTCTTCTCTCTTTTTTTTTCGGTGAAACTGATGATTTCTTGGCTTTTGCAGGTGGCTCGGCGCTGAGGTTCCTCGCCTACGGCGAGGACTGTGTTATTTTTTTGGTTTTTGTTTTCGTTTCTGTAGATTTTTTTTTTTTTACCCAAGATTATATATTTAAAAATAGAATCATAAAGCAAAGTTTATTACTTTCATTTATGACAAAATATTTCAAAATTTTCAATCTTTTGTATGCAATTGTACTTCGTTAACAAGTATAAAAACATATACATTAATAATTTAATCAAATCATTAATAAGGTTTTTTTAATATGTACTATTTATCATGAACTAAAAATTTTGAAGAATATTTTAAAAATGTTAACTTAATATATATTGTATATATTTATTTAATTTAATTTTAATTCTTGCATTAGTATAAAAAGTTATGGTTTTAACTTATTATTACGCATTAAACTACTTATAGTAAATTAAAGGTATTTACTCATACTTTTCAAGTCATTTACACTTGAACTTTTCTTTCTTTCTTTCTCCACATTGGGAATTACATCATCTAGCATACATGGTGATTACTTTCCTTTTGAATATACATAAATAAATGATATCATAATAGTAGATAATTAATAATTTAGTAATTAATCATTAAAAACTTAAATATAATTAGTGTATACTAATAATCATTAATAACTTGTAGTAAATTAATTATAACTTATAATAAATGAATGATAATTTAGTAGTCAAAGTTGATAATTTTTTAGTAAATTAGTAATAATACAATAATAAATACATAATATTTTAATAGTAAATCAATTATAATATAATTATAAATGCATAATAGCATAATACTAAATTAAGGATAATTTACCAAAAAATAATTGATAACTTAGTAGTTAATTATTGATAACTTAGTAATAAATTAATGATAATTTAATAGTAAATTATTGATAATTTAATAGTAAATCAGTTTTAGTTTAATAGTAATTAATTAATAGTAGTAAATAAAAAAAACTTAGTAGTAAATTAATTATAAAATAGTAGTAAATAATTAATAATTTAGTAGTTATTCATTTAAAACTTAATAGTAAATTATTGATAACATAATAGTTAATCAATGACCACTTAATAGTAAATTATGCATAATTTAATATAAATCAATAATAATTTAGTAATATAATTAATATAAATTAATTATAAAATAGTAGTAAATAATTAATAATTTAGTAGTTATTCATTTAAAACTTAATAGTAAATTATTGATAACATAATAGTTAATCAATGACCACTTAATAGTAAATTATGCATAATTTAATATAAATCAATAATAACTTTGTAATGAATCTTAAATAATTTAGTAATAAATCAGTGATAATTTTATAACAGATAATTAAAATTAAGTAATAAATAAATGATAATATAATAATAAATATATAAAAATATAGTAGCAAATTACTAATAATTTAGTAGTAAATTACTAATAATGTAATAGTAAATTACTAATAATTTATTTGTAAAACAATGATAATTTAGTAATAAATTAGTTAATCATTAATAACTTTTTAGTAAATAATTGGTAAATCAGTAATAAATTAATTATAACTTTATAATAAATATTTAATAACTTAATGATAAATCATCAATAATTTAATATTAAATTATGCATAACTTAATGACAAATCATTCATAAATTAATAGTAAATCATTCATAAATTAGTAGTACATCATTGATAGTTTGGTAGTAAATAATTGATAATTATCAATCATTGATAACTTTTATTATATTTCAAGTTGCTAGGGATTAAACCTAGGTATTAGCAAAACTGAAATCAAAACTTACATTTTAGGGGTTAGGATAAATTTACGATGAACATATTCATAAAAAATAGTGAAAAAATTATAAATTTGAATAAATCAATAATGTTATTATATAAAAAGAAAATTATCCCATATATTATTAATGGACTTTGAAATTTCATGTTTATAATTGTAAATGCATAACAACAGATTAGTAAATCAATGATAAGTTAATAAAAAAATAAGTGATAACTTAGTAATTAATAATTGATAATTTAATAATAAATCAATAATAACTTAACAGTAAATTAGTAATTACTTACTATTAAATTAGTTTTAATTTAATAATAATTAATTGAAAATTTTAGTAGTAACTAATAAATAATTAATATTAAAATCAATGATAATTTAGTAATTAATCATTGAAAATTAAAAAATAAAGTAATATAATTTAGTAATAATTAATCATCAATAACTTAATAATTAATCAATGACAACTTAATAGTAAATTATAGATAATTTAATATAAATCAATAATAATTTAATAATGAATAATGATTAAGTTTGTAATAAATTTATGATGATTTTATAGTAAATAATAGAAAATTGAATCGTAAATCAATGATAACATAACAGTAAATACATGATAACATAATAGTAAATCATTGACAATTTAGATATAAATTATTGATAACTTAGTAGTAAATTACTAATAATTTAGTTGTAAATCAGTGATTATTTAGTAATAAATAAATAAATTATTGATAACTTTACAATAAATTATTGATAAATTAATAATAAATCAGTTATAATTTTATAACAAATTATCAGTAACTTAGTAATAAATTATCAACAATATAGTAGTAAATTAGTTATAACTTATTAGTAAATCATTAATAAATCAATAGTAAATCAAAGCTAATTTAGTAGTAAATCATTTTATAGCTTAATAGTAAATTGCTGACAATATAATAATAAATTAATAAGAACTTAATTGTCAATCAATGATATATATTTTTTTATACTTAACGTTGTCAAAAATTGAATTTTGGTTACTAATAGAAATAGAGCTAGAAATTTTATCATAGGAAACTAGGATAAACCTACCAGAAACCTATATAATAAAAAATTTTAGTGAAAAAATTTTAAATTTGAATAAAATAATAATGTTATTGTATAAAGAGAAAATTATCTTATACTAGAACTGAACCCATCATTTTTTATAAGAATTCATTGTTAAATATATGATAACATAAATTTTATCAATAATTACCACATGTATGTAGTAAGTTCTTAAATGATTACAAAAATTACATTAAGAGGTTATTAAAATTTTATAAAAAATTACCAAAATTGTATCAATGAGTATCAAAATTATATCATAAGTTACCAAAATTGTATCGAGTATTACCGAAATTTTATCAAAGATTATCAAAATCAAAATTATATAAAAAGTTATCAAATTTTACTTATATTATACCAAAATCAAAATTAAACTATTAGTATTTATCATTATTATTATAATATCAAAACAATTATTTATTGAAATGAATTTTTAGATATAAAAATCGAAAACTAGTATATATATCAGGGTATCAAATAGTGCCAGCATTGCAATGTAGTGGTTGCTATTTAGTGGTAGCGACACTTTTCGCCACCACTATTCACCAATAATAGGGTTGTGAACAGTAATCAAACTCACAGTAAAGCTTTATAGCCACAAATAGTGACTTAACGACTAATAGTGGTTATGTCATGACGTTAAAATCGTTTTTCATAATTTCAAAATCAAATCACACAATAAACAAAATCAAACTAGAGAAGAAAAGCCACCCTAACTTTAAACAATTACGTCAAAATCCATAAATTTAAACCTCAATCAAACTAAAAAAAAATAATTCATGGTAAAAAAATAAATACCCATTTTTTAAAATTTAAGTTGTGGATGGTTTGAAGAAAAAGCTCTCATATAACCTTTATACCTTTTGACTTTAGGCTATGTACTATGTTGTCTTCTCTAATTTTAACTATTGAGAGGGATAGATAAAAGAGAAATGGCTGTTTAAAATCTTTTGAAAAAAAGGTAGTGAGGATATGAGTAAGACATAGGGGTGGTTAATTGTGTTTGTTGACTCTGTTGTAGAATGGGGAAGAAAAGTAGAGATAAAGACGGAACGAGAAACAAAGAAAAATGGGATGGGGATTTTGAAAGCTAAAAACCATGTTGGCATGCTCTATTATTGGCGAGAAGAGAAGAAATTGGTTTATAAAATGAAGGCTGATACATGTCATGTGGTTTTAAAATATTAAAATTGATTTTTTTTTTTTTTTGGGTTTAGGTGAAATGATTGAAGGGAAAATAAATATAGATGGGAAATGGATAATTGGGAAATTTTTAGTGATTTAAATGAAATTTTAATAGGAATGTTAGCTATTAGTTATTTAATTTAATTTTTTATTATTTAGTTCATGTAC
Organism: Durio zibethinus; assembly: GCF_047325235.1. Classification (NCBI taxonomy): domain Eukaryota; kingdom Viridiplantae; phylum Streptophyta; class Magnoliopsida; order Malvales; family Malvaceae; genus Durio; species Durio zibethinus. Next base: position 19,091,847 of record NC_143176.1, read on the forward strand.
AATCATTTAATTTAAAAGAATTAATTTTAGTATATAATTTTGACATTATTATTGTTATTGTTAATTGAATTTTTTTGTAAGTTTGGTTATGGTTATGTTGCTAACTATTACATTAGTTTTGTTAATTAATTATTTAAAATGTTGCACTTGTGTATTTGGTTTAATGGTAAAATACAAGTTTCTATGTTTAAGGAATTATATTTTTATCTCTTACCCCAATAATCATATTTTATAAAAGAAAATTTTAATCTTCATCATCATTTTTCCTAATAAGATTTATGTATTTATAACATTCATATCAATAAAATTTATGAATATATTAATGAACATGTTGGATATATTTATTTATTTGAGTTGTAACTAAAAATTTTACTTTGAAATACAAATGAAAGAATAAAAATGTAATAAATTACTTCAAATATCATAAATAAATGTTATTATGATTATAATAATTATTTAGTTCATTTTATGATAAATTGTGTAAAATAAAAAAAAAAAGATTCTTAATCGCAATGAGCGTAACTATTACTATTTTATTTGTTACATCTGCAACCACAATAAATGCGACAAGACTGAAAATGTGATCAGGATTGCATTTTAATTCCTTAATCTAAATATATATTTATGTTGCAACAGAGAAAGATCTCACTAGAAAATATTCTGTCAAAAGCATAGAAAATTGAAAGATGATAAAGAAATAATATAAACAATTCTCAAGTTATTTGTTTCTAGAACAATTAAGTAGGTTTAAGTGAAGTAAGCCTGTAGACATCTAATTTTGTCCATATCGATTGAGTGTGTTTGATTTTATGCTTGATTCGAATGTGGTCGGTTAGAAGGTTTTAATTGAATTGAACTTGATTGGACTTTGTTTTGGATTAATCATTTTCAGATTTTTTGCATATGCCTAAGTCTAATTCAATTTTGTTATTGGGTCAATTTCGATTAAGATTTGAGAGCCCAATTAAAAGATCCAAAGTTTAATCATGAGTCCAAACTCATTTTTTCTTTTTTTAAGGTCCACTCCAGTTCCATCTTACTTATGACACAATTCTAGTCATTTGCGCTAAAAATCCTAATGAAAGTCCATATTAATTTTTTTAAAGCTCATATCCATTTTGTTAGATTTAAAATTTTTTTTTTAAAATGTAATCTAAAAATTGTTGGAAATTTGGTTGCCAGTTTTCCCCCTCACTTTCTCTCCAAATTGAAAAACAAAACCCCTATAATTTTCGTTTTGTATCATCCTTATTTTTATCCAAAATTTACCCCCATTTGCCTAAAACACAAATCCATCATAAGTTACAAACCCTAAATTGCCTCTCCATTTTCAGCTTTTCATTTTTCACTTGATGTTTGACCCTTACTGACTCCAAGCACAAATTCATCAAATACTCCATTTTTTTAGATGCAACAACCTCAGTTACAAGACTCTAAAAATTTTAAATTGCTATGTCAATATCTTGAGAAGTGTGCTGCAAGAACCCATAAATTCTTTTACATGATACAAAAGGAAAAACCATTACAATTTTGACAGACCATTTGTTACTCACCACCCCTTCACCTTCACAACTTTCGACCATTATCTACAAAAAATTCCTAACCCACCATCATAATAAAAAAACCATCCTAGTTGAAAATGTCACCCATCCTCAATGTTCGCCATCGAAATAGTGCATATTACCATTATCATTGCCATACTAGTTCTTTGCCTAGCCTGAGATCATCCCCCACAACTCAGTATTATTAAAAATAAAAAAAACTCACAAAATCCCTATTCTAAACTACTCACTTACTGCCATTACCATAAAAAATCTTGAAATACTGAAGGCCATGACTCACCATCGCCAAGCCACCATCACCCTCATACCTTGGCTTCCCACAATAAGAAAATCACCTATCACCAAAAGATTCCCAAATCAAAACCATTTTTTCTTTCCTACAAAAAATTCAATCAACCTCACCCATAAAAACAATAGCCATAATAACAAAAAAAAAAAAATTGAATATGGGAATGGGGATTATTTTTGGGTAAAAAGGGTTTATTTTATTAAAGCTCTTTTGGGGAAGAATAAGGAGAAAGAAGAAAGAAAAAAGAAAGAGCAAAAAAAGTTACGAAAAAAAAAAAAGTAAAAAAAAAAAAGAGTAGGCATCGGGTCTGAAAAAGTAAGGAAGAAAAAAATAAAGAAGAAGAAGAAAAAATGAATGACAAAGAAGAGAGAAAAGAAGAAGAAAAAAAGAGAAAAAATTTAAAAAGTCAAAGGAGGAATTTTTTTTTATAAAAAAAAAAAACAGGTTTGAAACATAAAAAAAAAGGAAAAATAGGTTTGAAAAGTTAAAACAAAAAAAAAAAGTTTTGATAAAAAAACTTTGAAAAGCAAAAAAAAAAAAAAAAGCTTTGAAATGTTAAAAAAAAAAAAACAAAAGACAACTTTTAAAAATGAAAAAAAAAAGGGCCTTGAAAAGTAAAAAAAAAAAAAAGATAGAAAGCTTTAAAAAGTCAAAGAAAATGGGTTTGATTAGTAAAAAAGAAATGTGTGCTTTGAATTTCAAAAAAAAAAAAAAAATAGATCAATCCTATTAGCAGCCCAACCAATTCAAAGGGCTTTTAGACAATGTATATCATTTTGGGCTCTAATCTAAAACTTCACTTGGAGGTACTTTTTTTTTTGTTCGTTTATTTTATCATAGTTTTGATATTTTTATTTTTGTTAATTTGTTTATGAATGTTTGATATTATGATATTATTACGAATTACTTGCAAACAAATGCTTATTTTTGAAAAAAAGAAAGGATAATTTCAATTTAAAAATGCTTTTTTAGAAAGAGGATTTTAGAAATTAAAATGGAATAATAGTTTTTTTAATGAAATACAATGACTTTGAAAACTCTGCCTAGATATTGAAGGGAATTCAAATCGTGTTTTGAAAATTTTAATTCTACCTAAATGTTAGAGAATTAAAGAATTAAAACTAAAAAAAATTAATTAAGTTAAATTAAATTTTAAAATATAAAGTAAATTTTCATAAGTAAATTAAATGACAAATAAAATTTATTTGACTTTTAATTTTTAAAAAGGAAATGATAATAAGTAAATAGGAATAAAAATATATATATAAAATTGATTAAATTGGTTGTTCTAATTTTTGGCTTTCATTTGCATAATTATTTGCTTCATGTTGCATCAATATAAAACTATGAAGGATGCAACATGAAGGAAAAAGAATAGTTACGAAAACCTAACTTGTTTTGAAAATCTACCTAGATATTAGGGATAATTGAGAAAGTTCGAGTTATCATTAATTCCCATTTTTCTCATAAGAAAAAAAATTCAAAACCCTAAAACACTAAACCATAAAACCTTGAAACTCTAAATGAGACCCTAAATCCCAAAAAATCCACCAAGACTTTAAATTTAACACAAACCTTAAATTCGACTCTTAACCCTAAATCATCAGCTAAAAAAATCCAAACCCTAAAAACTTTAACCTAAGTCCACACCCAAAATCATCATAAAATTCTAAAGATACGTATGAAAATCTTATATGAAGTAATTTGTTCCCAAATATTACCTAGAAGATGTGGTATTTAAGAAATTTTATTTCTTTAAATTTTTTCCTATGAGTCTTTAACTCGCAATAATAATGAGATTAAACAAAAAAGTAAAAAAAAAATATCACCAAAAATGAGACTTTAAATACAAATAGTCACACCTTTGCTCTACTTAAATATTGAGGAGTCAGGGTGGTCTCATTATATCTAAGGACTTGATTTCAAAATTGTATTTTATCATCATGCATAGTATCCATTGCCATACATGCATCTATTCATTATTGTTTGTACTCGTTTCGCATGTTTATACCTTTAATTATTGTTTGTTAGCTAATTGTACCATCATTTGTTTTTTCACATAAAAATGTTTTTTTAAATGTAGTTTAAAAATGTGGAATTATAAAATAAAATGAAAATAACATTTCGAAAGAAATAATTCTTGGTACTCTTCTTAGATGTTGGAGAGTCACCAACAATTATCTTTTACAAAGAATATTATTTTCATTTTTAAAAAATGTTAGAATAAATCTTTGGCGAAAAAAATTAAATTTAAATTCTGCTTAAATGTTGGAAGATTTTAAGTTAATTCTTTAACCTAAAGATTTTTTGCAATATGCCTAAATAAAGGACTAATAACATTGATTTTTTTTTTCAAAAAATAAAGGAAATTATTATTAAGTTTTAAATTGAAACCATTTTATCCATCCCTGAAGATAAGGCATAATTAATTGGTACAAATTTTCATGAGCATTATAAGGTACTAAGTCTTCCCCACTCGTAATCGACTTCTGAACTCAAATTTGTTTTCATAGACTAAAATTATCTTTTTAATAAACTTTAACTCATTTTATTGTTTATTTAAAAAGATATACTTTTTAGGTGGTCAATTGCACCTAATAAAAAAGATTGATTGTAACCCTCCTATTTTTCACGATTTTAAAATTTTTTTCATCTAATGTCTCAAAACTGTTATGACAGGTTGACAACTCCATTAGGGATTTTTTTTAGAGTCAAGCCAAAAATTAATCATGCATTATCCGAATTATTAGATTTTATGATTTTAGTTTGTATTTAATTTTAACTCCCTTCATTTTAATTCTTTCAAAAGAAAACATTGCATGTTATTATCCTACCTTGATTTTGTCATTCGTTTGTCTCTTATATTGTTTAATTAATATGTCTTTTTACACACACTCTGCATATTCACTCGTATGCATGAGATCTATACTTGAGAAATATTCTTTTAGGAGGAAGTAAAGTAACTATGCTATTGTGTGAGGATAACCTCCACATTTACTAGCAAAATACTTCACTTAGATTAAACCATTTTCGTTAGTAGCCTATAATATGTGAGAATTAGAGTGCCTTACTAATCTATAATGGACGATAATGTGAGGAATAGTTTGGAAACCTTTAGACATATAAATCCTAACCCAGCATATCGTAAGCCATAAAAAGCTAGCCTAGGATAGAGCCATGCCATCCTTCTTAGGAAAATTACCTAAACCTAATACACTATGTATATTCTATTCTATTATATGCTATACTTGATTATTTATTTGTTTATTTTACTAACATTACTGACTTAATTCTTTTGTTGCCTTTACTTTTGTTGCGTGCATAATATTAACATCATATTTTTTAAAGGGGTATTATTTTAGGTCAATCTTCAACTAAAAAAGCTCCTATAAAGCCTACAGTGGTACCATCTATATGTATGAACTATTTAGAAGTTAAGAGCCTATCAAAAAGTACCTAAAAAAAAGAAGAGGTCTGTTTAGGAGATGGTCATATCTTAACGCTTTCATAGTCAATATAGGTAGATATGAGTTAGAGCGACATGTCAAAATTAAAGGTTATCTAGAAACAATGGGATATAAAGAAGAATGAATCCTTTTTCAAGAAATACAGGGATATGACACTTCTTATGTCAATAAAAATTGATGAATAGCTAATTAGAGCTGCAGTGTAATTTTGGGATCTATTTTATTCAACTAAGAAATTTTGACCCCTACGATTGAGGAGTATACATCATTGTTTCAAATAAAATCCATTGGTTAGGATATGATCTACTGGAAAGAGCAAAAGATGATTAGGTTTAGGAAGAAGTTGGTTAGGATCATGGAAGTTAAGAGCGAGGAAATTGATAAACATAAGAAAAAAAAGAATTGAATCAAGTTAATTCTTTTAACTTTTTTGTTAGAACGCATAAGGAAACATCTAAATGATGATTGCGGGCAAGACATATTTGCTTTGATACTCTATGGGTTGGTAATATTTCTTAAAATATTGGGGCATGTAAAAGTATCGGTGGTTGATTTTTTCAAGTAATTAGGTAAAGGCATAAATCTCTTTTCTACTATCTTAGTTGAAACCATTAGATCATTAAATTATTATCAAAGGAAAGGTGAAGGTTGATTCATAGGATACGTTTAGCTACTCTACATTTGGATTCAAAAGTCTTTTTTAAAGAGAAGAAAATTTATCATTTTGACCTTTCTTTACTCACTTTGTTCCGATCAAAAAGTTTGTTACTAAAGAATGGTGGATAGATTAGACAAAAAGCATTGGATGTCATATTTTCTAAATCTCATGAGCAAGGCCATAATGTGGAGAGCACCATGGATGTTTTTTTTCAGCCATATTATATAGTTATGGAGACAAACCATGGGTTCCGTTGTTAGGGATACGGAGGATGGTTAACTACGCATCTTTTATGGTCTCGAGCCAATACGATTCCTAATAGTTTATTCATTTTATCATAACGTATAGATCCGTAGACCTACTGCTAGACACAGATAAGAGGAGTTACCGTCAATCTTTTTTATTTAGGTATGATTGGCCACCTGATTGAATCTGTCTTATTTAAAGAAGAGTCTCAAGATTGACTTAGGTATCTTTTAAATAATGGATTCTAATATATGAAACCAAAGTTTAGGTTCGAAAGTATGGTTACATATGGGGAAGGTTATAGCACACCTATAGTGCCCATCCACATGATGGTACTAGTTTGATTCTAAATTATCCAAGCTTTAAAAAATGTTTATGCTTTTACCAAAATATTAAATATTGAAAATTAGTCTTAAAATTGTCCTAATAGTTTGGTAGCAATTTAAGATAATTTTTTCACATCAAAAATATTCATAGAGATTCGTGTCCCACTCTGAAGAGGTTTAGTCGTCAGATTTATTAATTTATTTTATTTAAAAAAATTAATAAAATCTCCCAATAGCTTGGTAGGACTTACATTGAAGCAGATATCTAATGTTTTGGTGAGATTTTATTGTAAAAAGATTTGTAAAATTTTTTTTAAAATTTTATTAAGTCTCCCAATAGTTTGGTAAGACTTAATTTGAAGCAATCTTCAAATAGTTTAGAGGATAAAAATTATTTTTATTTTTTATTTTTTTTAAAACTGAGTTATGAAATTTTTCAATAGTTTGGTGGATTCCATAAACAATTTAAAAATATTTTTTCTTTTTTTTGTTTTTTTGTTCAAACTTATTTGAAAAGATTTTTTTCTTTCTTTTTTATTAGAAAATATTTTTTTCCTTACTTCTCCTGTTTTTCAAAATTTTTTTTTAAACACCAGTAAAATAAAATAAAAAACTTAAAAAATAAAAATAAAATAAAACAAAATCAAAAAATAAAATGAAAATGGAAAAAAAAGAAAGTTACGATCGAGTCGAGTCGGGTTGGCACCAGGGTCAACGCGTGGCCTTGTTGTGTCACCTGCATAACTAGGTTTTCCAAACGACCATTTTAGGTAGGTATATAAGCTAAGTCCTAGTGTTTTTTCTCTGAACCCTCTCTATTCTCTTTTTTTATATCGAGAAGCTCTAACTTCTCTCTAGAATTTCTTAAGAAACCCATTGAGAACTTTAACCGAAAATTGGAAATTCCACTGATTTTTGAAAAAGTCATTAAGAAATTTAACCAAAATTAAAAAACCCACCAGTTTCTAGAAAATTGGCCGTAATGTGATTGAAAAATTCAACTGATCGTTGAAAATTCATCGAAAAATTCATGTTCTTCCCAAAAACCTAAATTTTTCCAAAAAAATCTTAAATTTTCCCAGATTTATCTTGATTTCTTCAAAAACTCTCCAGAACCCTAATCCAACCTTTAGAAACCCAAATCTAACCTAGAAACTTTAGATCAAACCTAGGACTCGAAATCAAAATCTCAAAAACCACTACTGCTAAAAAAATTTTCAGAACATTAGTTTTTCTAAAAAATTAGTCGTTTCCCCGAATCCATTCATCGTGTGTGTTTTCTATGATGTTAGTGCAATTTATAAGCAGCCTTAAAACAAATTTAGGAATCAAACAGAATCAATCTAGGCTTGAATCATAGGATTAGATTATACCCGAACCTTAAATTAGGTTTAGGTTCTTTACTAATTTTGTGGGTTGAATTTGTAACCTTGATTATGCAATAAATCCTTTGACTGAGTTGAATCCCTTAATTTCAGTTCCCTGGATCATCGATCAAAGAAAAAGGAAAAAAAGAAAAAATAAAACATAAAAAATAAAATAAAATAATAATAATAATAATAATAATAATGCTATACCCTAGTATAATATAATAATAACAATATTATGATATAACATATAAATAATAATAGTAAAAAAAAAAACAACAATAAAAATCAGTCCGATCAATCTTAGACACATATGGGTGTTTACAGCTTCCCATCTTTGTATATCTCTATTAGACAGAGATGATGCAAAGACCTAGACACCCATTTTGTTTCAAGAATCAAATCAATAAGCGAAAATGATTGAGACTGAGTTGCAAGTCAAAAATGAAATAATCTGGATTGAGCCGAGATTGAATGATCAAGATAAAATTGTGAGTCCAAAAGATAAAAGCGGCTAGGACCGAGTCAAGGTTGAAGATGGCTGATCGTGATGGAATCATTAGCTAGGAAATGATCTAGACAGAACCAAGATTGAATGATCAGGACGAAATCGCGAGTTGAAAAGATAAAGTGACCAAGATCGAGTTAAGGTCAAAGATGGTTGATCAGGATGGAATTACGAGTTAGAAAATGATCTGGACAGAATAAAGATAGAATGACTGAGATAAAACCATGAGTCAAAAAGATAAAGTGACCAAGATTGAGTTGAGGTTAAAAATGGTTAACCAAGATGGAACTGTGAGTCAGGAAATGATCTGAACAGAATCGAGATTATATGACCGAGACAAAATCTCAAGTAAAAGATAAAATGACTAGGATTAAGTCAAGGTCGTAAGTTAAGAAACAATTTGGACTGAGCCAAGATTAAAATGAGTGATCGAGTTGCACTGCAAGTAAAAAAAATAAAGTTAAAAATTCACTCTAAATCAAAAGATTCAGAATTTGGACATTCGAAAGATTTGTGAGGTTCCATAACAAAAGTTGAAAGATTCCCATATCCTAAGTTCAACAAAATCACAAAGATTCAAAATTTGCAAAGGTTTTCAAATTCTCAAGCACGAAAGCTTCATAAGATTTCAAGTTTCACAGAGATTCTAGATTCGCAAAGATCTCAGGTTAGCAAGGACTTTCAGATTCGTAAGAAAAAAAGATTTACAAGACTTCAAGTTTCGCAAAGGTTCTAGATTCGTAAAGATTTTAGGTTTGCTAGGACTTTTAGATTCATAAGAAAGAAATATTCGCAAGATTTCAAGTTTCGCAAAGGTTCTAGTTTCACAAAGATTCTTGGTTCATAAGGATGAAAGATTCTTAAGATTTCAAGTTTCGTAAAGGTTCTTAATTCATAAAGAGTTCAGGTTTGTAAGGATGAAAGATTTACAAGATTTTAAGTTTCACAAAGGTTAGAAAAATGATCTGGACTGAACCAAGATCAAAATGAGTTACCGAGATTGAACCAAGAGTTAAGAAAATAAAGTGACCAAAATCAAGTCAAGGTTGAAGTTGAACGACAGGGACGATGCCGTAAGTCTGAAAGTGACCAAGATCGAGTTAAGGTCAGAGATGAATAATCGAGACGATGTCGCGAGTCTAAAAATGATCTGGCCTAAATTGAGACTAGATGACTGGGTAATATCACTAGTTTAAAAGTGGCCAAGATCGAGTTGAAGTCATAGATGAATGATCGAGATGATGTTATAAGTCTAAAAATGACCAAGATTGAGTCAAGGTCATAAATGAATGATCGGGACGATGCCACAAGTCTAAAAAATAATCTAGCTTGAGCCAAGATCAAGTGACTGGGATGATGCTGTGAGTCAAAAAAATGATCTAGACTAAACCAAGATTGGAATGAGTAATAAGTGATAATGTGACATTGTAAATACATGTCCTATCTAGGATGCAAATGTAAACACAATGTATATAATGCTGATGTTATGAAATTTCAATTATCGTGACAAGGTTCTCAAGACTCCATTAGTTCTTAGCTTTTTGGTATTAATAATCTTAGAGCAAATTTTATCAGTTGATTTATGTCATTCTTCTCGTCTGATCACAATTCATAGGTCATGTTAACCAATCTATCAATGAATTATATATTATTTTTTGCCCTCTTATAAATCATTTTCTAATGCTTTTTCACTTATCTCATCTTGGAATTCTTTTAAAAAAATGAAAAACTCTTTATGAAATATGTCATTTATTTATTTTCCATCATTCAAATCTATGACAGACATGATACATTTTCTTAGTTTATTCAAAGAATGTTCATTTGGTAAAGGATAAGAGGAATGGGTTTTTATTATTGAAAAGACAAAAGGCAAGGTTAAGAACAACTTGAGGGTGAACAAAGGCAAAATGTTATGATTTATTCAAATGGGACATTGATATCCAAAACAATGATTATTCAGATAATTTTGAATTCAAACTCAGAATTCTCTTTCAAAAACACATTCCATTAATATCTTCTTTAAACTAATCATCATCCTTATTCTTGAGACCTTTACATTAAGTTATTTTTTTAAGTTTTTATCTTTACTTAAACTGCCTTTTCGGGTTTTTAGTTTAAGTCTTTCTTTTTTCTCTTTTTTTTTTTTCGTTTACTTTTTTTTACTTTTTTTTCTTCTTTTTTTTGCACACCTTTTTCGCACTTCTCTTTTCTTTTTTATTCATCAATGACACTTTGATCAAAGCTTCACATAATTCAATGGCAAATCTGCCCCTATTCAATTCATGATTCTCTAATTCAAGTATTCACATTTGATCAAATGGACTTTTAAAGGACGTAATGTAGACTAAGGTAAAAGGTGCCAAAAAAAAGAGGATAAAACATGCCCAAATTATATTTGAAGGTTAATCAAACCACGGATAATTTCTTTATGTGGAGTATTTTGACATTTTATCCCATCAATTTTTGTTATTTTTTTCATTTTTACTCTTTTTTTTTGGGAGTACATTGGCATTTTGCTCCATTAATGTCTTTTTGATTTTTTTTCCCTTTTTGATTTTTTCATTTGTCAAGAAAATTTGATCACAAAAGGGCTTTTGCCCTCACAAGATCTTCAAACTTTGCCCGTCAGTGTGGGGTGATCCTTGGTTAGGGTTCCTCAAAAAAAATTTTCAACAGGCTTAAATGGGATAGTAAAGGATAATTTTATTTTAGGAAGGTAGAAAAAAGATGGTCATTTCTCATTTCAAACATGAATAGTCTTAATAGAGAATCTTTATTGACAATAGTAGACTTGTGAATGAACAATTACAAAGAACATGTGTTACATCACTTTCGAAACTTTTTACCAGATTTATCTTTTTTTTTATTTAGTAGTCCTAATAAATCAACATTCTTAATTTACCAAATGGATCATCAGGAATGACGATTTCAAAATTGAATCTTGAATTATTATTATGACTGTTTGAACATTCATTATTTGAAAGTAAAGAATGGATATGGCAAAAGGTATGAGAAGGTAAAAGTAAATAATGGTGATTCACACAAAAGAGGAATGTTATGAAAATGCATCATATCTGTCAGTTTTATTAAAATAATGAAAAATAAGATGAAATCCAAGTTCGTAAAAGAAATCCATATTCTCAAAGAATCTTAAGATGATAATCAGTTTTAATTAGCCTTCCTAAAGTCGTGCCCTTAGATGATTGGGCAAAGAATTTTTATGAATATTCAGCTCCCTTGATTCAGTGAAGCTTATCAAGCCTGCTCGAATCAAATTTTGCACTTTATGCTTAAAAGCTAGGTAGGTTTCTATAAAATGACCCACATTCCCATTATGGTAGTCACATGTGGCATTAATATTGTACCATTTAGGATAAGGTGGCTTCAATAGTTCCAACAAAACTGGAGATACTATGTCATTCTTAACCAATTCTAAAAATAGCTCAGTATAGGTTATGGGGATAGGATCAATATGAGCTCTATCTTGATTGTCCTTAAATCTTCTTAAACCATTCACTTGATTGTTAGACCTTGAAATGGTGTGGTAATAGGATTAGGCCCATATGTAGGTTGATGAGGACTTATAGCGATGTTGTTCATGGTTAGGAAATAAGGTTGGTAAAGAACTTGTGTAATATTATTAGTCATTGAGTACTAAGCAGGATGAACATATGATGAATATGAAGCATAACTTCTGGATTGCTACTTCTTAAAACTCATCGCTTGGGCTTTATCTTTTTTTTTCTTAGGCATTCCATATTTCTTGGCACTGTCGATTTTTCCCTTCTCAAACTTGCCACTCTTGATGGTATTTTCAATAATCTCCCTTGAGATCACTATATCAGCAAAGTTCTTTGTTGCATTCTTTAGCATCTTTCATAATAAGGTGACTTTAAAGTACTCATAAACAAAACCATCATTTTCTTTTTAATTAAGGGTGGTTAGACTTGAGTAGTTATATCTCATCACATTTGGGCATATTCTTTAAAAGACTCAAATGTTTTCTTCTCCATTCCTTATAATGAAAAGTGATTTAAGGTCATATCTATAATGTGACAGTATTAGTTGATGAATGATCGAGTCAAATCTTTTCACGACTTAATGTGTGTTTTATCCAATTAAAAATACCACATTGCAGTAAACCAATTAAGCTATCTTAGAACACATACATTAGTAGTTTCTCATTGTTGACATATGCTACCATCTTATGATAGTATATTGTGATGTGTGTAATGGGGCACTTAGTATCATTATACTTCTCAAATTTTGGTACCTTGAATTTTGAAAGAATTACAATATCTGGAACCAGACAAAGGTTGGCAACATCTATGGATCCATAGAAATCAATGCCTTCTATAACCTATAATCTTTCCTCAATCATGCTCATAGCTTGATTGGTCTTAGAGTATCTGGAGACACAGCTATCTATAACTTCACTTCTTCTTTACTTTCATCCATTTTGGGTATTTAGATGGGCTCCTCTGTCTTTTTAGTGAAGACATGATTGGTATACCTTTGAACATTCCCTTGATTAAAATTTGAAAACGTGATCTATTGTTGATGAAAGCTTGGAGTGGCTCGAGCTTGATGTGAAGTGAAACTTGAAAGATACAGTAGCTCATTATCTCAATGTGAAATGTCTTCTTCTACTGCTTTCCTTTTATTTGTCTTTTTTAAAGCTTTGAAGATCTTGTTTAATTTTTCTTCAAGTATTTTCTAGGCCTTTTTTATCCTCTCGAGATGACTTGCATTATCTTGCTTTTTTTTTCTGGCTATAGCTCGAGTGTAATACTAGTGTTGAGATATCCTTGAACCTTAATTTCAACAATCATGGTGCAAATTTAGGACGATGTTTATGGAACCATCAGATTATGCATGAGAATGAATATAGTGATACATGAATACATGCATACAAAATAAAAAAAAAAAGGTTAGTAAGCATAATATGCAATCTGCATGTATGTCTATGAATATGCATAAGAAAAAAAGAAATAAAAAGAAGACAAGAAAATTGGTTAGCCACCTCAATAAGAAAATAAAGAATAAACACTATAAAGTAAGTAAAATAGCAATATGACCCTAAATTTTGGGTTTAACCATAAAGGGTGGAAAGCACATAGCTCTATATATGGTTAGGCTCTTAAAGTTAACTATATGCGGTTTGGATTACTTCTTAAGGTTCTCAAATTGTTCCTTACATGATAGTCCATCACAAACTAGTAAGGCACCTCGATCCTCACCCATCATAGGTTATAAGTAAAAAGGGTTCAATTTAAGTAAGAGTGTTTCGCAGGCTCACGCGGAGATATGAAATCTCACAAGGGCATAAGTACTTCACTCTCTCCTAAAGATAGAGCTCGGGTGGAGAGCTTATGTTAGGCATATGCAAATGAATAACAAATATATACAATAAATAAATAAATAAATAAACAAGCATAAGCAATGAAAAAGAAATAAATAAATAATTAAGAAAGTATAAGCAATGAAAAAAAATAAATAGGAAAGACAAAAAATAATCTTGAAATTATTAAGCAAGGCTTGGATAATAAGCAATCATTGACTCGTTTGACTCTCGATATCCCTAGCGGAGTTACCAAACTATCATAACGTATAGATCCGTAGGCCTACTACTAGACATAGATAAAAGGAATTGCCACCAATCTTTTTTGTTTAGGTGTGATTGATCACCTGATTGAATCCGTCTTATTTAAAAAAAAGTCTTAAGATTGACTAAGATATTTTTAAATAGTAAATTTTGATCTACAAAATCAGAGTTTAGGTTCGAGAGTATGGGTATGAGTGGGAAATGTTATGTAGCCCCACAGCGCCCATCTACAATATGGTACCAGTTTGATTCTAAATTATCTAAGCCTTAAAAAATGTATATGCTTGTACCAAAATATTAAATATTAAAAATTAGTCTTAAAATTATCCCAATAGTTTGGTAGCATTTTAAGATAATTCTCTCACTTCAAGAGTATTCATAAAGATTAGTGTCCTACATGAATAAGCTCTATCATCAAATTTATTAATTTATTTTATTTAAAAAAATTAGTAAAGTCTCCCAATAGTTTGGTAGGACTTACTTTGAAATAAATCTCTCAATATTTTGATGAGATTTTATAATAAAAATATTTGTAAAAAATTTTGAGAATTTCATTAAGTCTCTTAATAGTATGGTATGACTTAATTTGAAGCAATCTTCCAATAGTTTAAAAGATAAATTTTTTTTTTTTTTAAATTAAGTTATGAAATTTCTCAATAGTTTGGTGGATTCCATAAACTATTTAAAAAGATTTTTTCTTTTTTTTTTGTTTCTTCTTTTCTTAAACTTATTTGAAAAGATTTTTTTTTCTTTTTTTTTATTTGAAAAGATTTTTTTCCTTGCTTTTTCGTTTTCCAAAAAAGATTTTTTTAAAAAAACCAATAAAATTAAATAAAAACTAAAAAAAATAAAAATAAAACTTAAAAAATAAAAATAAAAGAAAATCAAATCAAAAAATAAAATGACAATGAAAAAAAGGAAACCTGCGATTGGGTTGGGTCGACACCAAGGTCAACATACGAATCCTTGTCGGGTCACCCGCATAATTAAATTCTCTAAAAAGCTATAATTTTGGGTCGTTATATAAGCCAAGTCCCAATGTTTTTTTCTTAGAATCCCTTCTACTATCTCTTTAGATCGAGAAGCTCTGACTTCTTTCTAAAATTCTCCAAGAAACTTGTCAAAAACTTTAATTGAAAATTGAAAATCCCATCGATTTCTAAAAAAGTCACAAAAAAATTCAATCAAAAACTAAAAAACCCATCGGTTTATGGAAAACTGGCTAGAACGTGATCGAAAAATTCAATTGGTCACCAAAAATTCATCAAAAAATTCATATTCTTCCTAAAAACCTAGATTTTTCTAGAAAAATCCCAAAATTTTCCAAATTTGTCTTGATTTCTTCAAAAACTCTCCAGAACCCTAATCCAATCTTTAAAACCCAAATCTAATCCAAAAACTTCAAATCAAACCTAAGATTCTTAAGATCAAAATCCCAGAAACTCATACTGCCTAAAAATTTTCCAAAACACCAATTCTCCCAAAAAATCAATCGTTTCCCTAAATCCATTCACTATGTGTTTTTTCTATGATGTTAGTGCAATTTATAAGTAGCCTTAGAACAAATTTAGAAAACAGATAGAATCAATCCCAGGCTTGAATCCTGAAATTAGATTCTGTTCGAAACCCAAATTAAGTCTAAGTTCCTTGCTGATTTTGTGGGTTGAATTTGTAACCCCGATTATGCAACAAATCTTTTGATTGAGTTGAATCCCTTAATTTCAGTTCCCTAGATCACCTGTCAAAGAAAAAGGAAAAGAAGGAAAATAAATAATAATAATAATAATAATAATAATAATAATAACAATAATATAGCCTAGTATAATATAATAATAACAATAATATGATATAACATATAAATAATAATAGTAAAAATAATAATAACATCAATAAAAATGGGTTCGATTGACCCCATACACAGATGGGTGTCTACACATATGACTCAAGGATTCAACCTACTTAAATTTGATTATAGTGCACTCAATTATATAAAGGAAGTTTGGGAAGTCATCAAAGCCTAAAAACAGGTAAATCAAATAAATCCGACTAGGTATGCGAACAATGTGACAGAAGGATATTTTTTATGGAGAGCAAAAATAATCCATAAAGTTAGGCCATTGTCAAAAGATGTTTCAAAATAGTTGCACACCCCTACATCAAAGCCAGTGTTGATAGCCCTCAAAATTGCCCAACAAGAATTTGAGGTAAAAAAGAAGAAAATGGAGAAAAAAAATATGGCAATGTTAGAATAGGTTAAATAATTAAGCTATGACTTGATGATGAAAGACAATATATTGCAAAAGCTGGCCAAGAAACAAAATGTGTTGAAAAGAGATTTGAAATATCTTCATCAAGAAAACAAAAGGCTAAGAATGGATGTTGGGCCTTCAAAAGGATCCAAGAGGGAAATCAAAGATTTAAGAAAAATGATGAAGTATTGAAAAGGTAGAGCCAAAAAGAACAAGGAAGCTATTGTCATTCTCACTCAGGATCAGTAGACATAAAAGGACAAGTTTTTTGGAGTTGCCAAAAAAAAAAGTAATTAAAGATCATATTAAAGGAAGAAAAAAGAAGATTTCCATTATGCAATAGATGTTGAAACAAAAGTGATAAGGCTAGAACACCAACTGGTCGAGAATTAGAACCATATGGATAAGATTCTGACAAAGTGGCAAGAAAGAGAAGATGATGGGTTTACATCTGCATATGAAAGTAGAATCTCGAGAGATATGGAGAATGGAAAGCTTAGGAAGGTAGTAGTACATAGAACACTTGACTTCTTAAATTTACAAGGCTATCGAGAAGGCTAGCTAATTGGTCAAGAAAATGAAAGAACTTGAACGGGAGATTATACCAACCCAAGGTTATAGCCAATGGTTGTTAGACTTTCTATGTGAGGCTAGGAAGCAATATGCTTAAGTTAAAGGTTTTTATGATTTTAACATAAGCATGATCGGATGATTTACAAGAATTCCTATAGTTAATGAAAGTTTTTTTGTTTGAATTGATCTAAAACAATACCCCAATTTGTATTACATTCATTCCATGCATGTAATTTAATAAAGACAAAGATTAACAATAATAACAATGATATTGTATCATGCACTCTAATTAATAGTTAATAAACGAAGGTTCAAGGATAACAAAGCCATAAAATCCAAATTAATCAGTCTCATACAGATATAACACTCATTCTCAAGCTCGACTCATGGTGTTGTTAGTACATCAAGACCATAAAAAAGGGTTAATATGAAAGAACCATTATACCCTTCAAGGTTCACCCCACTTCAAGCTCAAACTTCTCGTGGCATAAATGTGCAGCCACCAAATGTACGACTTTACCTTTATATTAGTCATTTTGCTAGTCAACCTTAGATTCACTTGAATGTTAACCTGGGATCAACCCTTATTGACTCTATCTTAGTACTTAATCTAGATGACCCTATCAAATAAAAAAAATCACATAACATGTCAAAGCTAGTTGTTAACTCCAAAATATGAAACAAGTATGACCAACTTGAGAAAAAGTTCAAAGCAGTAGAGAGTAGCGACATCTATAGGACTATTGATGCTAACGAACTCAGTTTGGTGCCTGATTTAGTCATTCCAATAAAATCTAAAACCCTTGATTTTTAGAAATACAATGGAACAAAATTTCCTCTGCTCATATTACCATGTTCTGTCAAAAGATGATGGGTCATACCTAAAATGATAAGCTCCTAATACATTTTTTCCAAGATAGTTTAATTGGATCAACCACAAGATGGCACGTATATCTAGATCAAAGCCAACTCTATTTGTGAAAGAACTTGGCCAAGGTGTTCATTGCCCAGTACAAGCATATTTGATACGATCCCTGACAGGCTATCATTACAAAACATGAAGAAAAAGTCAATAAAAACCTTTAAAGAATATGGGCATCGGTGGAAAGATACAATGGCCCTAGTCCAATTACCACTAATTGAAAAAAAAAAGTCACTGTGCTATTTATCAACACATTAAAAGCCTTATACTATGATAAACTGGTTAGAAATGCAACAAAGAATTTCTTTAACGTGATTTCAAGAGAAATGATAGAAAATGTCATCAAGAGTGACAAAATTAAAAGGCACAAAAAAATAATAAATCCAAAGAAAAAAAAGCATGAAACACATGCAATCACTTACAAAAATTCCTTTTGCCATTCTTTCAGTCCATACAATCTAAACCCATCATATATTTCTTATTACCTTACTACTAACCAAATCTCCTAGTAGCCATATTATTACCAAGCAACCCAACAACTAACGCACAAGCCAAGCTTTAGTCTTTAACCATCCAATTACACCTATGTATCACCAACTCAATCAATTTTCCCAACTAACCTATCGAACCAATAACCAAAAAAACCCTATAAAACAACAACAATTGAGAAAAGCCTTAGTTTGACCCAATTCCCATGTATTACATTGATAAATACCCCTATTTGATGAGAAGCCACCTTATTAACCTTATCTATGTGGCACCATTAAAGCCACCTCACCCGAGTTGGTATGACCCTAATGCCAAGTGCCACTACCATTATCGTGTGACAGAATATTCCACAAAAAATTTCACAACACTTAAACATAAGGTATAATGTCTAATAAAAAATAGCTTTTTTTTTTACCAAATTCAAGTTGATTGTTAGTGGAAACCGTTTACCAAACCAAACTAAAGGGAAAATTAATGTTTTGGGTAATAAAAGAAAAGTGAGGATCAAAAGATACATGAATGAATTGAGGACCCTTTTTGAATAGGTGATGACTATTTAATTAAGGCAGGCATGATTTAGCCGATATCTTTTGTTGACAATGGAAGACATGAAGACCATAACCAAGTTTGCAAGTATCATTGAGGAATGGTCAAACATTCATTCCAAAGATGTGAAGTTTTTTGGCAAATATTACAAAGTCTGATGACCGATTATAATAAAGTTTTTATGATGAGTTTGATGAAGATAATGTGAATATGATAGATGATGAGCCATCTGGTAAATCTTTTATCCCTAAACCTCTAATGGTATTTTATGATGAGAAACCAAAGGTTGCAGCTAAAAAAAACTATCTTTTTTCCTAGGGTGATAATGATAATTTATGTTCTTAGTCCAATTCCATACCAAAATGATAAAGCAATCCCATAGAAGTTTGACTATGATGTTGTGGTTTGAGGACCCGATACGACCTCGAATGATCCAGGTATAGGGAATATTCTAAACATAATAGGCATAAGAAAAATAACTCGAATGGTCAATGTTACACTTTTGAGATGTCAAAAAGGGCTAGAAAAGGGAAAAGTAAAGTGGGAAAGAAGATATAAGGGAAAGTCAAGGTACTTAATCAATAGTAAACTAGAAGTACAAATTAAAGCTCTGGTATCAAAGAAAAAAGCTTGTGAATTCCTAAAAATTATCAAGCACAATGACTACAGTGGGTTGACCAATTGAAAAACTACCAGCTAGTATTTTTTTATTATCACTATTATTAAGCTCAGAGCCACACAAGAATACTTTGTTGAGAGTGCTTAATCGGGCTTATATTGAACATAATATTTTTTTTGAAAAAGTAAATCACATGGTTGGAAATATCATAGCCCCTAATTTCATTAATTTTAATGATGATGAAATGCCCCTAAAGGGACAAGATAGTGTTAAGGCCCTATGTATTACTGTTAAGTGCAAAACCCACACTATGACCAAAGTGTTGATTAATAATGGGTCATTTATCAATGTAATACCTATAACTATGTTGTCAAAGCTTCTAATAGACCCCTCCTACATGAGAAATAGTCACATGTAGTAAGGGCTTTTAATGGAGTGCAAAAAAATATGATCGATGATATAAAGATTTTATTATAGATTGGTCTATGTACCTTTAATATCTTATTTCAGGTGATGGATATAACACCTACATATAGTTATTTAGTTGAAAGACTTGAGATTCATACAACTAGAGCTATACCTTTATCTTTACACCAGAAGGTAAAATTCATTGTTAAAGGGAAACACATTTGTTTAGATAGAGAAGAAAACTTATTAGTAACCAAAACCTTGACCACTATTTATTATGAAACTATCAAAAAGGTGACTAAATACTTATTTAGAGCTTTTAAGGTAGTGAATACTACTTATGTCAGAGAAGGGTCAAAGATATCAATCCTTTAATTGTCAAAGACTACAAATATAATGATTAAATAGATTATTGGTAAAAATTAGCAAGCAAGACAATGTTTGAAAAGAGTTTATGAGGAATCAAGAAGGCACAAAGCATGACTGAGAATAAAAAAAATGGGGCTTAAGTTATAAGCCTACTACCATTGATAGAAAAAACATGATGCTAAAGAAGAAAGTGAAGAGAATGGCATGCCTTAAAAGGTATGAGTCAGTTAATGAAAAAATGGTATTCCATTATTCGTACGAGACATTTTGCTCTAGTGGATATGTCCATCTTGGATCGTCAGGGGTTGAAAAGGTTGAACCAAAAATGGGATTAGAGGAAGCTTTCTCTTAAGTTCAAATCGATGCAGATGAAGAAGTTATGCAATATGAAAAGATTTTTTTTTTTTTAGGTTAGGAAATCCAAGAATGGTGTATTATTTTCATTATCCTTGAATCGTTTAAACTTGAAAATTTTCATTGCTTTTGCCCAAGAGCATACAGAGGTTAAATGTATAGGTTTACTTTTATTATTCTAATAAAATGATAAATGCAATGCATTTCACATACACCATTTTCTTCATTTTTTCCTTTTTCATTGTTACTCATATTTTTCTTATCTTTGCCAAAATCAATCTATATTTTCTTGTGATTGTACCTATTTTTAGATCTTTTAATAATGAACATTATGGATGACCAAGACAATAACATTGGATTTGATTTTAAAAATTCAATTCACATTTGCAAGCTTGATAATAATGTTGACTCAAAAAAGTATGATTTGCCTCATGATCTATTAAAATGGATGGAGCAAGAGAAAAAAATTATAGAACCCTATCAGAAATCTATTGACTTGTTAAATTTGAGAGATTGTGAGAATAAGAAATAAGTTAGGATCAGTACTTCACTATCGTCAATTGAGAAACAAAAATTGATGGATTTGTTGTAAGAATATGTGTATGTATTTGCATGGTCTTATCAGGATATATTTGGGCTTAGCATAAATGTTGTTGAACATAAACTACCTTTAAAACCAAAATATTGACCAATACAACAAAAATTGAGATATATGAAGCTAGAAATGTTGCTAAAGATAAAAGAAGAAGTAAAAAAGTAGTTTGATGTAAGTTTTTTAGAAGTAGCCAAGTACCTTAAATGGTTAGCCAATATAGTCTAAATTCTTAAAAAAGATGTAAAGATTAGAATGTGTGTAGATTATCAAGACTTAAATAATGCCAACCTAAAATATAATATCTCATTGCCTCATATCGATATCATTGTGGATAACACTGCTAGACACTCTACCTTTTTGTTCATAAATGGGTTTTTCAGCTATAACCAGATTAAAATGGCTCAAAAGATATGGAGAAAATCATATTCATGATAATGTGGTGCACATTTTGCTATAAAGTCATGCCATTTGGGTTAAAGAATGCTAGCACTACATATCAAAGAACGATGGTCACTCGTTTTCATGATATGATGCAGAAATAGATAAAAGTGTATGTTGATGACATGATAGCGAAGTCTTAGAAAGGTGAAGATCATGTTACGAATCTTAAAACACTATTTGAAAGGTTCCAGAGATACCAGCTCAAGCTAAATCTGGTCAAATGCACATTCGGTGTCAAATTTGAAAAATTGCTAGGGTTTATAGTTAGTGAAAAAGGTATAAAAGTAGACCATGATAAGATTCGAGCCATTCAAAAGTTGTCAGCATTACGTATACCAAAAGAAGTGAAAGGCTTTTTGGGGTGATCCGATCTTTAAGCTACTTCATAAAAATAATTTGAGTAAATGGGATAAAGAATGCCAAAATACCTTTGAAAAAATTAATGAGTATTTTCCAAGCCCATCAATTTTAGTACCACCAGTTATAGGAAGGCTATTGATTTTGTATCTAACGGTGCAAGAAAAATTGATGGGATATGTATTAGGGCAAAATTATGAAACTAGTAAGAAAGAACATGCTATTTACTATTTAAGTAAAAAGTTTACAGAGTATGAGGCTAGGTATTCTTAAAATAAAAAAATATATACAATGTCCTAACTTGGACTACCCGTAAGCTTAGACAGTACATGCTTTATCATACGAGTTTGCTTTTATCAAAGTTTGATCCTCTTAAGTACATTTTTTAGAAACCTCTCTATTAGGCAAGATAGCTAGATGACAGGTTATGCTTTTGAAATATGATATTGTGTGTGTGATAGCTATAGCTAATTTTCTTTTTGATCGAACTACAAAAGATTATGAACCTTTAAAGTTTGAATTCCCAGATGAATACTTAATGACAATCTTATAAGATAAAGATGAAGAACCTGTAAGAAAATTATGAAAGATGTTTTTTGACGGGGCATCTAATATAATGGTTATGGCATTAGGTGGTGCTAATATCTCTGGAAGAAAATTATTACCCATGTACTGCAAAGTTGGATTTCAATTGCACAAATAATATTACTGAATATGAAACATGTGCCATGGGTTTGCAAATAGCCATTGAAAAGAAGATTAATATGCTAAAAGTACATGACAATTCAGTTTTGGTAATTTACCAACTAAAAGGCAAATAGGAGACCAAAGACCTAAAATTGATGTTATATCAAATGCACATAACTAACTTAATAAAATAGTTTAAAAAGATCTTTTTTCAACATGTTGCTTAAAAGAAAAATTGAATCACTGATGCGTTAGCTACTTTGACAGTAATGTTCAACTTAAATGACAATATGAGAATCCAACCCATTATAATACAAATGAGAGACTCATCGACCCACTATTCAAATGTGGAAAAAGAGATAGATTGATGACCATGGTATTATAACATTGTACAATATACAAGTGCCAAAACTACCTCGAGCAGGCCTCAGAGAATTACAAAAGGATTATTCAAATATTAATAGGGAGGTTTGTGCTGATAGATAAATCTTATATAAGAAAAGTCGAGACCAAATATTACTAAAATGTATAGATGCTATTAAAGCAAAAAAGATATTTGAAGAAGTACATGAGGAGATTTGTGGAATGCATGCCAATAGACATAAGATGGCCAGACAGATTATAAGAGTGGGTTACTATTAGTCTACATTGAAAAATGATTACATCAGTTACACCAGAAAGTGCCATAAGTGCTAAATTTACATGAATAAGATTCATTTTCTTCCAATCCCACTACATGTCTTGGCACCATCATAACCATTTTGTATGTGGGGAATACATGTGATCAGTCCTATAACCCTAAAAGCTTTGAATGGGCATCGTTTTATTTTAGTAATAATTGATTACTTCACCGAATGGGTGGAAACAATTTATTATACTAGTATTATGCTATCAGTGGTATATCGATTCATAAAAAGAGAGATAATATACCAATATGGGCTCGTAGAAAGGATCATCTCTAATAATACTAGTAATTTGAATAGTAAAATAATGAAAGAGGTATGTGCGTAGCTCAAGATAAAGCATTATCATTTAGCACCATATCACCAAAAAATGAATGGTGCAGTAGAGGCTACGAACAAGAATATCAAAAGAATATTGGAAAAGATGACTGATACATATAAAGATTAGTATGAGATATTATCTTGCTCTACTTATTTATAGAACATTAATTTGAACTTCAGCATGGGTCACCCTATTTTCACTAGTATACGGGATAGAGGTTATATTACCGATTGAAGTGAAAATTTCTTCCCTAAAAGTTTTAATAAAGGTAAAATTGGATAAGGTAGATTGGGTTTGAAACCATTTTGAACAACTAAATCTCATTGAAGAAAAAAGGCTTTTAGCACCCAACCATGGACAGATGTACCTAAAAAGGATCATGTGAGCATATGACAAGAAAATACGACCTCGGTGTTTTTATGAAGGTGAACTGATTTTGAAAAGGACCTTGCCAAATCAACAAGACAATATAAGAAAATGTATGCCCTATTGAAAGGTCCACATATGGTGAAGAAGAAATTCTTTAGTGAAATTTTGATCCTTGCAGAAATGAAAGGTGATGAATTGCCAAATCCTATGAATTCTAACACTATTAAGAATTATTTTGCTTAAAAAAAAGAAAGAAAAAAAAATAAAAACAAAACACAAATAAAACAAAACAAAAACAACAAAACAATAAAAAGAGGTAATTCAGACTAAAAACATGAAAATGGAGGTCTAAACTAAAAAGAAAGTCTTTTAAGTTGAAAACCTAACAAGGTAGCTTAAATGAAGGTAGAGCTAGGAGGAAACCCTTTGAGAAGTGAAAAGATGGCACATAGCTAGATGAATTTACGTCAGAGTTAAAGGAAATGACTTTTAAAGGCAAATTTTCATTGATTGCAATTGTAGGGCAAAGATTAGTTATATGAAATCAAATATAGCAAGATCGCAAATGTAACGAGCTTTTGGAAAAGATCTAGTTTGAAGAGGTCAAGGTCATTCAAATGTTCATTATTTAAAGAACTGACATTTGATTCCCTTGATGTTTTTGAATTACATGTTCTTTGTGTTGTAAAAAGCTCATCTTTCTCTTTCTAAATTAAAATAAATACCCTAATGTTAATTGAATCTCATTTTCAACTTTAAACATGGAATCATTGCATTTATCATTTGAAATTAAGATAATGACTAATAATGTTCATAATAGACTAACACGTCACTCGAAAAAAAAAAGGTGTAAGGATGACGAAAAATAAAAATGCATGGTCTAAAAACATAAAAATAAATAAAAAATTAATTTATTACCAAAAAAAAGATAGAGAGAGAACTCAGAGGAGACTTCAAGATAAGCAAAAGTCACACAAGTTCATCAAGAGTCTAAAATCCTAAAATAAGAGGAAAGAGAAACACATGGATGAAAAATGAAAGATTTAAAAGGATGAAAAATTGGAAGCAGCTTCAAAAGTCTAAAATAATGAAACAAATCTCAAAAATATAATCATTCATTACATCTTCATTTTTTTAATTCATTATGATCGTTGTATGCATCACATATATTTTTATGATAAATTGTATTAATGGTCTCTTTATGAGACGTCAAAAAGAATTAGGATGTGTTTTTTTTCAAAACAATGATGATGGTTTGATTGAGAAAACTAACCCTAAAAAGGAAAGGTTACCCCTAGCACAATCTTTGAAACCTTGACTATTGATTTATGGAGCATTTGATTTATGGAGCACCTAATCATTTCTTGATGTATAGTTTAGTCCCAATCATCTTCATCATTCGACTTACAGTTTAGTCTTGATCATTTTTATTTCTAACTTACAATTCAATCCTGATTGCTTCTATTCTCTAACTTGGTCTCTATCGTTTTATTTATCCACTTGTGATTCAATCTCAATCATTTTTATTTCCCGACTCATAACTTAGTCCCAATCATTTTTATCCTAACTTGCAATTCAATATTGATCATTTTTTTATTTCCCTACTAGCAAATCAGTCTCGGTCATCTTTATCCTTTGACTTGCATTTTAGTCCTAGTCATCTTTATTTTCCAACTTACAATTCAATCTCGATTGTTTTTATTATCTAACTTGCAGTTCAATCCTTTATTTTCTAACTTATGATTCAATCCCGATTGTTCTCTGACTTGTGGTTCAATCCTGGCCCCTAGCATAATCTTTGAAACCTTGACTATTGATTTATAAAGCACCTAGTCATTTCTCGACATGCAGTTTAGTCCCAATCATCTTTATCCTTTGACTTACGGTTTAGTCCCGATCGTTTTTATTTCTAACTTATGATTCAATCCTAATTGCTTTAATTCGCTAACTTGGTCTTGATTGTTAATTTATCAACTTGTGATTCAATCCTGGTCATTTTTATTTTTGAACTTGAGATTCAGTCCCGATCATCTTTACCCTTTAAGTTACAATTAAGTCCTGGTCATTTTTATTTCTCAACTTGTGATTCAATCTCGATCATTTTTATCCCAACTTACAGTTTAATCTCGATCATTTTTTTATTTCCTGACTAGCAATTTAGTCTCGGTCATCTTTATCCTTTGACTTGCAGTTTAGTCTTGGTCATCTTTGTTTTCCAACTTATATTTCAATCCTGATTGTTTTAATTCTTTAACTTACAGTTCAATCCTTTATTTTCCAACTTATGATTTAATCTCGATTATTTTTATTCTCTTACGATTCAATCCTGGCCCCTAGCGTAATCTTTGAAACCTTGACTATTAATTTATGGAGCACCTAATCATTTCTCGACATGCAATTTAGTCCCAATCATCTTTATCCTTTGACTTACGATTTAGTCCCAATCATCTTTATTTCTAACTTATGATTCAATCTTGATTGCTTTTATTCTCTAACTTGGTCTCGATAATTTTATTTATCAACTTGTGATTCAATCCTGGTCATTTTTATTTTTGGACTTGAGACTTAGTCCCGATCATCTTTACCCTTTGACTTACAATTAAGTCCTAGTCATTTTTATTTCTCGACTTGCGATTCAATCTCGATATTTTTTTATTTCCTGACTCACAATTCAATCTCGATCATCTTTATCCTTTAAATTGCAGTTTAATCTTAGTCATCCTTATTTTTCAACTTACGATTCAATCCTGATTGTTTTTATTCTCTAACTTGCAGTTCAATCCTTTATTTTCCAACTTATGATTCAATCCTGATTGTTTTTAGTCTCTGACTTGTGATTTAGTCCTTGTCGTTTTTATTTCTTGACTTGTGATTTAATCTTAATCATTTTTATTTCCCGACTTGTGGCTCAGTCTCAATCACTTTATCCTTCGACTTACAGTTTAGTCACAGTCATCTTTATTTTCTAACTTGTGGTTCAATCTCGATTGTTTTTATTTTTTGACTTGCAATTTAGTCTCAGTCGTTTTCATTTTTTGACTTACAAGTTAGTCTCGATCGTCTTTATTTTTCAACCTATGGTTCAATCCCGATTATTTCTTTTCCCTAACTTGTAGTTTAATCCCTATCATTTTCATTTTTTGACTTACAGTTCAATCCTGGTTGTTTTCAACTTCTAACTCATAGTTTAATCCCAATCATTCTATTTTTCAAATCACATTTTAGTTAAAATCATCTTCAGCTTTAGATACCTAAAAAATATAATAATAATAATAATAATAATAATAATAATAATAATAATAATAATAATAGATAAATAATAAATAGTTTTGAAAAATCAAAATCTAAAAAAAAAAGAAAAGAAAAAAGACTTTTAAAAAAAATTCATGAATTTGTTGACATTGGACAAAATTGTTGTCATGTCTTTGCCTTATTCTTGATTCTTATAAATATGCAAAGAGAGATCGCTATAGACATTTAATTTTTTTCGGATCTATTCGAGTGTATTTGATTTTATACTTGATTTGAATGCTTTGAGTTAGGTTGGTTAAAAGGTTTTAATTGAATTGAACTTGATTGGACTTTGTTTCGAATTAATTATTTTTGGATATTTTGCATATGCCTAAGTCTAATTCAATTTTATTATTGGGCCAATTTTTTATTAAGATTTGAGAGCCCAATTAAAAAATCCAAAGTTTAATCATGAGTCAAAACTCAATTTTTTTAAGTTTCAATCTAGTTTTATTTTACTTATGGCCCAATTCCAGTTATTTGGGCCTAAAAAGCCCAATAAAAGTCCAAATTAATTTTTTTCAAGCCCATATCTATTTTGTTAGATTTTAATTTTTTTAAAAAAAATGTAATGTCAAAATTGTTGAAAATATGGTTGCCAGTTTTCCCCTTAACTTTCTCTCTAAACTAAAAAATAGAACTCCATAATTCCTATTTTGTGTTATCCCTATTGTTATCCATATTTTACCCTAATTTACCTAAAACACAAATCCATCATAAGTTACAAACCCCAAATTGCCTCCCCGCTTGCAGCTTTTTATTTTTCACTTGATGTTTTACCCTTACTGACTCCAAGCACAAATTCATCAAATACTCCATCTTCCCAGATGTAGCAACCCTAGTTGCAACACTCTAAAAATTTTAAATTGCTATGTCAGTCACTTGAGAAGTGTGTTGCAAAAACCCATAATTTCTTTTACATGATACAAAAGGAAGAACCATTACAATTTTGGCAGACCATTTGTTACTCACCACCCCCTCATCGTCACAACTTTCGACCATCATCTATTAAAAATTCCTAACCCACCATCATAATAAAAAAACCATCCCAACTGAAAATACCACCCATCCCTACTGTCCACCATCGAAATAGTGCTTATTACCACCATCATTGCCATAGTAGTTCTTTACCTACCTTGAGGTCATCACCTACAGCTTCAGCATTATTTAAAAAAAAAAAACTCATAAAATCCCCATTCTGAACTACTCTTTCATTGCCATTAGCACCAAAAACCCTATAATACGAAAGGCTATCACTCACCAACACTAAGCCACCATCACCCTTACACCCCAGTTCCCTATAGTAGGAAAATCAACCATCACCAAAAAATTCTTAAATCAAAGAAACCCTCTCATTTTTTTTTTCCTGTAAAATCCCAATCAACACAAGTCAAATGAACAATAGCCACAATAACAAAAAAAAAAAAAAAAAAAAAAAGAGAATTGAAGATAGGAATAGGGATTATTTTTTAGTAAAAGGGTTTTTTTTTCTTTTAAAGATCTTTTAGGGTAGGAGAATGAGAAAAAAAAAAGAGGAAGAAAAAGAAGAAAAAAAATGGGCATCGAGCTTGAAAAGTGGAGAAGGAGAAAAAAAAGTAATAAAAAGAAAAAAAAATAAAGGAATGAAATAGCAAAAAAAGAAAAAGAAGAAAAGAAAGAGAGAAAAAAAGTTTGAAAAGTCAATGGAGGAATTTTAAAAAAAAAAAAAAGGACAAGCTTTGAAACACTAAAAAATAAGGAAGGTAGGTTTGAAAAGTCAAAACAAAAAAATTTTGAAAAAAAAATCTTTGAAAAGTAAAAAAAAAAACTTTGAAACATTAAAAAAAAGAAAAAAAAAAAGGGAAAGGCAACTTTTAAAAGTGAAAAGAAAAAGGCCTTGAAAAGTCAAAAACAAAAAAAAAAAAAGTAAACTTTGAAAAGTAAAAAAAAAGTGTGCTTTGAATTTAAAAAAAAAAAAGAAGCAGATCAATCCTGCTAGTGACCTAACCGGTTCAGAGATCTTTTAGACAGTGCATTTCATTTTGGGCTCTAATCCAAAACTTCACTTTGAGGTATAGTTTTTTTTGTTCATTTATTTTATCATAGCTTTGAAATTTTTATTCTTGTTAATTTGTTTATGAATGTTTGATATTATAATATTATTATGAATTGCTTGCAAGCAAATGTTTATCTTTGAAAAAAAGAAAGGATAATTTAAAATTAAAATTGTTTTTTTAAAAAGAGAGTTTTAAAAATTAAAATGAAATAATAGTTTTATTTTAATGAAATGCAGTGACTTTGAAAACTTTGCGTAGATGTTTGAGGTAAACTATATTTTGAAAATTTTAATTTCACTTAGATGTTGAGGAAATAAATAATTAAAAATAAAAATATAAAGTAAAATTTTCATAACTAAATTAAATGATAAATAAAATTTATTTCACTCTTTATTTTTAAAAAACAGATGATAATAAGTAAATGGGAATAAAATACATATAAAAAATTAATTAAATTAGTTGTTCTAATTTTTAGCTTTGAATTGCATAATTTATTTGCTTCATGTTGCATTAATATAAAACTACTAAGGAAAAAAGAGATTTACGAAAACCAAACTTCAAAAATCCTTTTAGATGTTTAAGATAATTGAGAAAGTTTGAGTTATCATTAATTCTCATTTTTCTCATAAAAAAATTTTTTGAAACCATAAAACCCTAAAACCCTGAAACACTAAAATCTTGAAACTTTAAAATGAGACTTTAAATCCTAAAAATTCACCAAGATCTTAAATTTAACCTAAACCTTAAATTTGACTCGTAACCCTAAATCATCACCCAAAAAAAATCATCCAAGCCCTAAAAACCTAGACCTAAGCCCACACCCAAAAATATCCCAAAATTCTAAAGATAAGCATGAAAATCTTATATGAAGTAATTTATTCCCAAATGTCACTTAGAAGATGGGATATTTAGAAAATTTTATTTTATTAAGTTTTTTTCGTACAAATCATTAACTTGCAATAATAATGAGATTAAACAAATGAGTAAAAAATATATATCACTAAAAATGAAATCTTAAATAAAAATAGTAGCACATATACTTTGCTTAAATGTTGAGGAGTCATGATGGTTTCATTATATCTAAGGACCTAATTTCAAAATTGCATTTCATCATCATGCATAACATCCATTGGTATACATGCATCTATTCATTATTGTTTATACTCGTTTCACATGTGTACACCTTTAATTATC
Organism: Durio zibethinus; assembly: GCF_047325235.1. Classification (NCBI taxonomy): domain Eukaryota; kingdom Viridiplantae; phylum Streptophyta; class Magnoliopsida; order Malvales; family Malvaceae; genus Durio; species Durio zibethinus. The sequence goes on from NC_143176.1 coordinate 19,122,379, forward strand.
ATTTCCTAGCTAATTGTACCATCATTAGTTTTTTTGCATAAAAATATATTTTTTTAAATGTAGTTTAAAAATGAAGAATTATAAAATAAAACAAAAATAGTATTCTAAAAGAAATAATTCTTAGTACTCTAACTAGATATTGAAAAGTCATTAACAATTATCTTTTACAAAAAATGTTATTTTCATTTTTAAGAAATGTTATAATAAATCTTAGGCGAAAAGAATTATCATTAAATTCTATCTAAATGTTGGAAGATTTTAAGGTAATTCTTTAATCTAAAATTTTTTTGCAATATTCCTAAATAAAAGACTAATAACATTGATTTTCTTTTTTGAAAAATGAAGGAAATTATTATTAAATTTCAAGTTCAAACCATTTTATCCAACCTTGAAAATAAGGCATGATTAATGGGTACCAATTTTTTTAAGCATTATGAGGGTTCTAAATTTTCCTCACATATAATTGATTTTCAAATCCAATTTTATTTTCGTAGATTAAAATTTTTTTTTGATAAACTTTAAATTTGTTTTATTATTTTATTAAAAGAATAAACCTTTTAGATGATTAAACGCACCTAACAAAAAATGACTTTCTTGTTTTTCTCAATTTTAAAATTTTTTCATCTAATAATCCCAAAATCCATTATGACAATACCATAAAAGCTAGTCTAATCGATTCAGTGCACAGAGCTTACTACACGTAATGTGAAAACAGTAATTCTGACCACCTAAACTAGGAAATACAAGAAAAGCATAAAGGGAAAACTTTTATCTCAAATCCAAAGTGTTTTAAACTGACTTTAATCTCATAAGAATAAGGAATATTGAAGAAACCAAAAAGAGCTTATGGAGACTAAAAATTGAATTGATATAATATAAGGAAAGATTTTGGATTTAGTTCCTTAAACCAGCAAAAAAATTGAAAACAAGATAAGGGATTCTCATAAGATGCTGATTTTTTTTTTGTCATTTTATATTTCTATGTGCAGTTCCCAAAGAATGATCTAGCTAATCACATTATTCACCACATTCAGCTTCAATTTCTAGTTACCCAATAGCGATGCTAAACTTAATCATCTTTCCTAGCTGATGGTTTTGGACTACAACTTCATACCTTGACTATGGAAGCTAATAAATAGAAAGTAGGTTCAACAGTTTCATAATTCATCAAAAAATATAATATAATACTATTTGTGATGAAAAAACTAAAGACGAAATGGTGGCAAAAGCATTTAATATTGTCATCTATAAACATGATCGTAAGGCTTACTTGTATATATAAGAAGCAATTCCTAGAATTACACACAACAGAATAATGCCAATGCAAAAGTTTCTGCTGGATCTTATTTGCAACAAAAGAAAAAAAAAAGATATTTATATGTACCCTTTGACCTTTCTGGAAAAAAAAACGTGTAATGAATCCTAGCAAATTATATAGGACGAATTTGGTAATTGAAACAATCATTTTGTATGAATTACCTGGGTAACAGTTTTCTTGAGTCTAACATTAGTCATTCGAATATTAGATGTGGCCTTGTCTACCTGTAAAATCAACATAGTAACATTTAAGTGACGCATTAATGAATCTTGTTAACAGTTGTTTGATTCTAAGGCCAAAGTTAAAGACATGAAAAGTAACAAAATTCCCACTTTTTATCAATTTCATCCATTAAAGGAACTTGTCTATCCATTTCCTAAACATGTTTAAACAAATAAGTAATCTTTTGTTGCTCTTAATTGTCGTAATAATTTTGAAACCGTTCGACGAATTTGAAAATAACAAAAAAAAAAGTCATCACTAATCTTTTTTGATTAAGTGCAATTGGTCACCTATTAAAATATATCTTTTTAATAAAATCTTAAAATTAATTTAAAATTTATTAAAAAATAATTTTAGGATTTACGAAATAATTTGGGTCTGGGAGTCGATTATGTATAAGGATAGATTAATACCCCATTAACGTCAGTTTAAAACAATACCAATTAATTAATTGTTATCCTTTAATCTTGACAAAAACGATCTTAGTTTCGATATTTACAAAAATAATTTCCTTTATTTCCTTTATTTATCAAAATTTTAGTTTTTAATTCTTTTTATTATTGTTTATTATTTTTTCAACATTCAATAAAAATAAATTAGAATCTTTTTATTGAAATAATTATTAAAATATTCTAATACGTTGGTAACATTAAAAGCACTTTTCTTCACCCAGAGATTTTTTAGGCATTGCTTCTCAGAATACTTTAAAATCTCATCCTTGGAGGCTTGTATTTATTTTTAATAAAAATAGGACCATGCATGCAATGCAAATGACAATATATTAATGTACACATTTAATTTTCTCTTAAAAAATTTTATTAGTCTTTTTATTATTAATTTTTTTGGAAGAAAAGAGAAATTTTATCATATTAAAAATTTTTATAAATACTTCAATATACTGATAGTATTTTAAAAAATCTTCTCCCCTAGAGAATTCTTGAAGCATTATTACTCAAAATACCTTAAAATCCTATCATTGGGCAAAATTTTTTTCCCTCATTTTTATTATTTTTATTAATAATTTTAGTTATTTTATTATTTTTATTAATAATTTTTAGTTAATTTTTATTTTATTTTGTAGAAAAAAAAAGGAAGATATTTATTGTACTGAAAACTTTTTAAAAATCCATAATCAATCTATTATTTAATATTATTTTATTTTAATATTTAATTATAAAACTAAATAATAAAATAAAAATAAAAGTAAAAATAAAACAATAGGTTTAGGGTAAAAAAAAAGAAATTGAGCTCTGAATCAAATAAATTGAAATCGAACTTCAATCTAAGAATTCAATAAGATCCGAAGAATTTAAAATCGAGGCTCAATTCAGTCTATCCAAACAAATTTAGTGTGTATAATATCATGACCAAACCAAAATTATGCGTAAAATACTAAACCTCATTCATGTCAATAGCCATATTTTTCAGTGTATCCAATCCTTCTGATATAATATCAAGACCTTCATCCTGCACACATGATAAATCCAATCAAATGATAGTGCATAAAGATGCGGCGACTACCAAAAAAATGAAATATCAGGAAACTCACATGCCTGTTTCATTTTTTCCATTTCATATTCTTGTCTAAATTGATTTGACTCTTCAGTTTGTTGGTAAAAATCACTATCAAAACGCTCCTCTGAAGGTTCAATAAAGGGTGGGGAAAGTATGAAGTAAAAATCAATATAAAAATGCATTTAAGATAACAGTAACTCGAGGGAGAAATAAGAGAATTACTAGCACCTCAATTACCTGATCAGTCAAATTTGATATTTTTGTTAGATAATGAAGCAACCCTCGTCCACAGGTTTGGTTCGTAGCAGTTGTAGACCCATCTGGCATGGCTTTAATCCTGTCGCGTAGCACAAGAAAAAGATCAAAATGAGTTTCTTGATCCTCTTTGGAAATTCACTTGACCAGTAATTAGATATCAATTGCATTTTAATAGAAATCCACTGTCAATCTTCTGTGTTCTTGAGTTGGCCTAAGCAATAAAATGCTGAATTTTACGAACATAGACAAATCAATGCCTGACTTTCTTTTAGTTACCAGTAGTGTCACTCTAACTCACGCTTACTGACTTTTTTTTTTTGAAAAAAAAAATTTAGTGCTAAATATAGAATTGAAATTGAGTTCGCTTTTGATACAATATAAGTATAATGTTTTAACTTCATATATCAGATTAAGAAATTAATGCATGTCAGAAAATAATTTTTCAATGAAATAAATCATTTTTAAAGTGAAAGATAAAATTTTAACAAATTAAAATACACAAACTTTTTGTCTTTGACTGGTAGTAGAAAATCCAAATTTTATTGACTACACAAAAGGATGAAGGTAATTATCTTTTGGAGCTTATAAAAAAGGCTTAGTAAACAGAATTGGACCTTCTTTTTAGCCAAAATTTGTAGCTTAGGGACTTCCTCCATCAATCAGGCCTTTATCCGACGAACCTCAGCGCTCATTTCCATCGCCGCAGCTCTATTCTTCTGCATCGGAACCATCTCAGGTTTCTTCATTTATTCCAATAATATTTTTAAAAAAATATTAACGCTTGAAAAGAAAACAAGAAAACAAAAAGAAAAAAAGGGGTGAGGAAAGGAAGCGAACATTGATAGCATTATCGGTGTCGACAAGAGCATAAAGGCGAGAGAAGTCGTCGTCGCCAAAGGCATTGAGTTCGCGTTGCTTTTAGGGCTCGTACTTTTCTTATTTCTTGCAGATTTCCTCGACTCGGAAGAGGAAGTCGATCACTGTCATTTTTTAATTTTGGTTTTGGAAAGTGGCAAAAGGGAAAGGAGAAAAAGAATCTTGGATCTTTTTTTTTTTCTCTCGGCTTGATTCCAGTTCCATGGCTTTCGTATTTCGGTGTTGTTTCTAACACCTTGGTATGGGAGCTGAAACACCGCACCGCCTAAGGTTTGCTCTAATAATTATTACCACTTTCTTAAGTAAATTAAGTGCAAGATTCGATGTACTAAAAACAAAGTTCAAGATTCGAATTTCCTTTCATCATTGTTATTAGTGGATTTACTTTCAAGATTAAAAGTTATTTGTGCAGACCGTCACACCATCTTCTGTTAAATATGAAAGTAAATGAGAACCTTCTTAGACGTGCAACCACTCTCTCTACTATTCTATTTTCTTTCCGTTAATCTGCTTCCTCTCTTGGATAATATAAATATATATATATATATATATATCATTGTTATCAGTGGATTTACATATGATTTGAAGAAAAAAAAATTATTTGTACAAACAATTATATCACCACTTATAAAAAATAAAAAGGAAGTAAGTAATAGCCTTATCAAGCATGCAACCACCATCTTTACTGCTCTATTTTTCTTTTCTTTACTGCTCTATATTCCTCTTCATTAACTTGCTTTCTCTCTTTTTAAATTCTTCACTGATTTAGGGTGAAACTTAACTCCAACACCACCTAACCTCCTTCTTCTATCAGGTCCAACTGGTTCACTAGCTCAACTTTTTTCTTACCAATCCAGAAATACCCCCAACTCCATAATCTAGCGCTCTTTAGTAATATTTGATAAATAAGATGATGAATAAAATAAAATGATAATCTATCATATATTATTTTTGGTTTGTATCTTAAAAAAAAAAAAGATTGTAAGAAAAATTAATTATTCTCTTGCTATAAGATAATTTAATATTCTCAAAGTAAAGAGAATTATTTTTAATTTATGAAATTGAATTTATATGTTTTTTTATACCCTTAAAAATGACATTAATAATTTAAATTGTATAATTTTAAGAAAAAATAATTTTTATCAATAAATAATTTTTTTTTAATCTTTGTATACATCAAACACAAGATAGTATAACATTATTTAATCTAATGCTAACCATAATATTATTTTATCTATTCTATCATATCTTATACACCCCAAACACACACTTTACTAATAGAATTGGATAATTTCCTATATTCTAGAATGAGACTATAGTAGGTGTTTTCATAATTTGATTTTAATTGAATTAATCGATCGAATCAATTTAATTCGGTTAATCAATCAATCGGTCAATCATTAAATTAATTTTGATCAATTAACGAAAATTATTTTAGAAAAATTTTGGTTTTTGGTTAGTTTGATTCAAAAATCAAATTAATCAAAATTTTAACTAAAATATAACATAATATAAAGATAAAATAAAAAATATATAAAATCGATCATTTAATTTCATAACTTATTAGAGTTTTTAACATAATAATTTAGTATTTAAATATTTTATTGAATAATTTTATTTAATTTATTTAAAATATGAATATTTAAAAGTTTAAAGTATAATTTATTTTAAATATATTTATTATTCAATTAACCGAAAAAATTAACTGAACCAATTGAATTAAATTCGATTTTAAATTCAATTAAATTAATAAAAATAATATAATATAATTTGATTAATTCAATTTTAAATAACTCAATTCAAAATTAATTAACCTAACTAAATAAACACTCTAGATAGTATTACTGCATTAGATAATTTACCATAGTTGGAAGTATTATTTACACAAAGCCAAATGAGAATTTGGTGTGTCTTAAGATAAAGTAGTTACAAAATTTTACTCAACGAAACAAGATTAATAAATTTACACCCTCATCTGGCTGCCTCTATCAACATAAGACGCATAGGGATCAAAGGTAGATCTACCCTTTGGATTAACATGTTCATGGAGATCTTTAAAAAATTTTTTCATCAACAAAATTAATAAATTCTTCTATAGTTTTTTCATATATCATAAATGACACTTTCTGTCACAATCAGAGCTTAAGAAAAAAATGTAGAAACAATTGCCTTTTCTTTCCCTGAAAATGTAACCTTTTAAATCCCATTGTACAGAAACAATTAAAATTAGTAAAAGGATGAGCAATGCCCACTTCCGCAACATTATAGAAGAGGGTGGAAGGGAAAAAAAAGAGATTCATTTTGTCGGAAAAGTAATAAAATGAACGAAATTAGAAATTCACAGCATCAAAAAACACTAGATAACGAGCATGCCATCCATCATTTACAGAGCTAAAACCAAAATTGCTCAAACGAAACCACAACCCGAATTTAAAAAAAGAAAAAGGAAGAGTAGAATTCAGTTATAGATTCATGAACCGGTCACAAATCCGGAAAAGAAGATCGGGTTCGGGTCATGACTCAGGGCCCAGATCCGGCTTTGGCGCGATAGAGCTTGCCGAAAACGTGGAGAGCGGTGACGAAGCCAATGAAACAAAGACTCATGACTAGGACAACGGTGGGGGAGATCTTCAAGCCCGGAGCATCGTCGGTGTAGAATCGGAGCATGTTGCTTGCAGAACCGGAGCCCACGGAGTCCGAGGCGGAGGCAGAGGAGGAGCCTGCGACAAGCCTGCGGCGGCGCATGCCGGCTGTTGCAGCAGCTGAGCCGCGGGGAGCCATGACGCCTGGACGGGATGTGGTGGAGGAAGCGGCGGACTGCGACTGAGAGGAACCTCTTGCCATGGTTTGGGAGAAGGAAATGGGAATGTTTTTTCCCTTTTTTTTTTTTTTTTAAGGAGTGAACTGCGGAGGTAAATGGGTAATAATTTGGACGATCAGGGATTGTTAAGCATTGACTAATTATGAGCGTCGACCGTAAGGGGGTTTCGTTATGAAACGAGGAGATCGGGTAGGTTCGGGCAATGAGGCGGTTTGGTTTGGTTTAGTTTGGTGTTTTCATTTTACTTTTTTAATATAATTTAATAATTATAAAAATTATATTGTTTTACAAAATTTTTTAATATTTTATCCAATTTTTCTATTAATTTTATATGTTTCTAATTCCTATTAACAAAAATATTTTTAATTTTTATTTAAAAACTTTTAATTTAATTTAATATAATTAACCACCAACTAAACATTAGCTTCTATGGCAGGATATGTGATGCGGAAATTATTGTGCATCTCATGTGAGTTAAATAAATAGGATAAGAGGTTAAAAATTGTCTGTACGCAGCTGTTTATACAAAAACAAATTATGCAAAGATAATGAAAAGTTTATCCTTGAATTAAGCTTCATTCTTTTACCAAAAGAGTCCAAAAAAAAAATATTATGCTTCACAGGATGATTCAGAATGATCATTTGGCCTCATTTCTCCCTTGGCCAAGTCTAACTCGTGCCATCAGCCATCTGATCATGGTATATACATACCATCTAATTTAGATCCCAAATGTACGTTTACATACTCATTCTTCTATCAAATGAAAATTCTTTTGGCCCTATGTTAATTTGGTGCTGCACAGGTTTACGTTTTTCACTTGAACTCGGATCGGTTATATCTCTATCATCGTTTTTTTGAATGTTTTCCATTATATTATGATCGTGAGATGATGAACCATCACCGTAATTGGGATGGGAGGAGGACGGCGAATCCATGTCCCATTGCTCGATATTGAAATTCGATCTCCTTGGAGAAGTATGGAGGCTGTCCATTTCGCTCGGCCGGTAGTTTCTCAAGAGGTGAACCGGGGAGGCATGGTGTGATGGGGTGTTTGGTCTGCTGGAGAAAGGGGTCACCGAGCCCTTGTTCTGTTTGACATTTTTCTTAGCCGTATTGTGCCAACTCCTTAGAGCCCTGGCCACTCTTTCGTTGAATATGGTTGGTTTCATGTTCGAACCCATCTGATCATAGCAAAAATTAATTAAATGGCGAACAATTCCCATTAAAATTTTATTACTTGGAAAGTTGAAAATATAGTTTATAGTCAATGAATAGGGATCGGATAATTCTATTTTTTGTTTTTCAAAATCGAACCAACCAGTCACCCCTCTCAATGTATGTTTTTTTATTTACCTGTGTAACAAGGGCGTAAAGGGGAAGAGTGACATAGCTGCAAAGAATTTGAATGAGAACCCTATAAAAAAATAATATACGATGTTAGAATTCCAGAAGCATTAATTCTAAAAATTTCTATTGACATGGATGGCTGATGAGATAGTTTGAGTTTTTACCCCATTGAAATTCTGATGACTATATCTTCCACCTTCTCATGGAAGCAAGATTTGAATCCAAATTCACGCTGTACCCAGAACCAAAAACAAGAAATTTTATTAGAAATTCATACTTGTTCACATAAAAATTAAATTTTATAATTTTAAATTCGATACGAAAATAATATAAATGTACATAAGCGATCATTTTTAAAATTTTATTAAAAGTGAGTTTAATAAAAATTAAAAATATATTTTGTATTTAATGAAATTAATTTAATAATTTTTATATTTTATACATATTTAACACAAAATAAATAAAATACAAATACATAAATTTTAAGTTTACAAAAAATCAAACCCTAACAAACGTGATAACTACGAACAGGAGAGAAAAAGGGCAAGAAATGTACCCAACTCCATGCAAAGAATGCAAGCTGGAAGGCATTCTGCAACAAAGAAAAAAACAGAAATTTAATAAAGGAGTATATAATTTTGAAAGATTTCATAAAGATAGTTATACCTGGAAAAGAACGAAGTTGATAAGATGAAGAAGGAGTCTGGGGCGGTTGAACCAGAAAAGGTCATCGCCAGGCTGAACGACCGGCACTCCTTTCACCACCTCTCCTCTCTCCTGAATTCTTAGCCCCATTTTGGTTATGATCACCTGTAGCTTTGTCCCCACTAGCAGGATGATCTGCGGGTTTATCCCCAAATCAGAGCCGTTAATCTCTTCTACCTAATAATTGGTAACAGATTATGCTGTAAGAAACTGAGATTGAAGATCTAGAGAGATTATGCTTACAATCAAAGGGATAAATGGCAGCCACAGATAAGAATGCCATCCTGTCCACAAAATATAATTGAATTAATATTACTTGAGTCAAATGAAAATATTAAAATAATATTAATATTAAAAAGAACATAATTAATTTACTCACCATGAGTGTTAAAGAGAAGGAAGACTACAGCAAAAAGCCACATTGGAGGACTGGAAAATTGATTTAAAAAAAGGTTCAATCTATAATATTGTAAATTGACAAGAAAAGAAAAAGAGAAATAGGAGTATAAAATAAAAAAAACCCATTAAGATAGATAAAAAAAAAAAAAAAAAAAAAAACAATTGGGATTCAATTCTAAATCCAAAAAATTTCTTCTTTTATTTTCTAATAAAAAATCCTGAAATTAATTACCTGATGCCCACCACGACTTTGAAATCTTCTTCCAATGATCGATTTATGTATTTTTGGAAATCAAATTTGGAGTGGCTTTGGGGTGCCAAGTGTGCCTGGGAAGATATATAAAATTTGATGGTTACATATATAATTACTTAATTAGTGGAATGTTTTAAAATATTTAGAAAAATTTAGGCTTTTAATATATGTATAAGAAGGGGGGAAGAGGAAGGAATTGGGCATTACCATGATAAATCCATGTCGGAGGGTCAAGTAATCAACTTTAGGGACTGACCTAACAAATTGTCTAAAGAAACAAACCTGGAAAAAAACAAGTGACAAAGTGTGAGATTGGAAACATTATGAAAATCATATCTATGTATATATATGTATATAAATATATAAATTTTGCATTTAAAAGAAATAGGGATGCCATTGGTATATATTTTTTTGTTTATTAAAGATAGTATACTAAAAATGGAAATTGAATAAAGTTCCAAAGATGAGGTATATATAATAGCTTTAAAAAAAAAAAAAGAAGTTGCAATTTGGAGAAATAAAATTTCAATTTTAAATTTGTTGAATGTCACATAATTTTTAAAATAATTTAATGAACTAATTAAATTAAATCTTGAGTCCATATATAATAGCTTTTTTTGTACACAAACTAAATGGCTTTTTAAATTACTATACATGAATAAATCTTAGTTAGTAACTATTTTGAAGCATGAAATAATTGTACTAATTGTTAAATTAGAAAGTTACATAATAAGCCGTATTATATTATTTGGTAGCATAGATCAAGTTGGGTTAGGAATAGTTTGATTGAGCAAATACACATTTAAAAGTCAAATTATAATACTCTCTTTGTCCCATATTGTTTGTCATGTATTTATTTTTTATGAAATTTAAAAAAATTAACTTTAATATATTTAATAATAAATTTAAACTTTTTTATAAAATTAAATTTTTATGATTTTTTATGTCAAAAAATAAAAAATTTTAAAATATAAAACTTAAAATTTTCAGATATTTTTAAAAAATAAAATATAATTTTAAAATATCAAAATAAATAAATAAATAAATAAGACAGACTGAGTATTATTTATACACATATATTTAATTTCATGCTGAATGAGGTTAAAGAATTAGTAAAAAAAAAATGGGGCAATCAAAGTCAAAAGCATTAATTTCATAGAGCACAGCTGTTTAAACAAAGTCAAAGCGGCGGTGGAAGTTGGAAAATAAAATTGTGTTGGCCATGGAGTTAGTTGGCTGTGGTCCTTGTATAGAAAGGCAGCTAATGGCGACCGTTACCTTTTTCATACATATTTTTTCCGAGCGGAAGACTCGCAAATATTTTTAATGTGATTGGAAACTAAGGTCAAGACAATAGGGTTAAGGATATAATATTATTATCATTTAAGCAATAATATCGAATACAAAGTGTAACTTGACAAAATGACATCTATTAAATTTACTATGCAAATTTCAAAATCTATAATATTTTTTATTTTTATGTTGTGATTTTAAAAAAATAATAATATAAATAAATGAAAAAAATCAACTTCTTCGCATGGATAATAAAATCTTATATGGTCAAATAGCCGAAGAGGCTAAGACAAAAATAAGAAATAAAAACTCTAAAAGAAATTCAAGTTATAAAAATAGAATAGAGTAATTTTTTCCTCAAAAAGTTTTGCTGTTATTTCTTTAAATAATTTGAAAGTAAAAAAAAAAAAAAAAAAAAAAAAAAAAAAAACCTTAAAATTTGTTTGGCGAAATTAAATTGTATTTTGACCACTATTTCTAATGTTTATGTGCTATATAGTACGAACTCAAAACTGAGGAATGCTCTCAGTAAGGCTTTTAAGGAAAATTCGAGTTGTTCTTGAAATAAAAAATTTTACCTCTGACGTACAAATCAAGTCTCAAAAAGTCTTCATAGTTTTAAAGGACAAAAAGAAAAGAAATTGTGGCCAGAAACATTTTGTTTTAGAATAGCATTTTTAGATGACAATAAAAATTATTTTAATTCATTCAATTATTCTTAAAAAATAATATTTAATAAATTTAAATTTTAAGTTTCGAATTTGTAATCTCTTTTTCTATATCTAAATTATGATATATTTCATTAAAAAAAATAGAGTAAAAGAAGACACTAAAAGAGAGGGCCAGTTGAAAGATTCTTACAATCCACATAAGGAAGGGGGTTTTAGTCCAAAAGCTCAAATGCCTTCTTCCGAAAGATGTTTCCCTTGCAAATCTGAACCGCTCAGGATCTGTTCAAAAACCGTACGCCATCATCATCATTAATAAATAATAATCAATGAAAGTTTGAATTGATCAATTCCTAACCAAATTTATCAAAAATTTTAATAACATAATAACAAGCTAGTCATTTCAAATTATCGACATATTAATCATTTAGTTTATTTTAAACTTAATCCGCCCTTAAAAAAAAAAAAAACCTCTCACATTTTCATATGTATCTTTCTTTTTTCCTAAAAAAATGAAATAAATTAATTTTAAAATGAATAATAAATTCTACTAATTAATTTCTCTTCCTTTCTTTAACTCCTCATAATGTATAATTTACCTGACCCTGAAAGGGCTGGCACAAATTTTTTATTTATAAAACAGGTCGTAATTTGAAATCTAAACTCAAAATTTAAATAACGTTTTTAATAAACTTCATATATATATATATATATATATATATATATATAGATATATAAAACTTGGTTGTAATTAATTTTACTAACCGTGTGAGAACTGGTATTCAACTGTTCTAGTTTCCTTTTCCCACCTATTCCAACTTCTCATCTACAATCAGAAACACGAATCCAAAATTATATACATTATTGATATAGAAAGAGACCGTACCTGATCTTTTACTGATCAGTAAAACAAATGTATGTATTTCTCAATTTAACAGGTTGAATTCAAATCTTAATTTTTTTTTTAAAAAAATATAAAGTAAAAGAGCGAGTAATATAAATAGAAATACTATAGGACAAGTATTTTGAGAATACCTTAGCTCTGCCCAATGCCATTGTAAGAATACAATAAAGGACATGAAAAAGAGCTAACACGAAGATGAAAATGTGGAGTTGGTGAATACCATCCGCGGAAACAAATGGTACTTTACCCTGCAAATATTTATACATAAGTATAATTAACAAATTTAGTAATTGAGCCAATCCCTGGTCTCAGGATTTCCCCCGCTCTTAATTATGCGTGAACTAATACACGTACTAACAATTTAGTGCTTTCTCATGGCATAGAGTTATAGTAACATTTTTTTTTATACAAAGAGATTAATTATAATATGAGAATAGAGGAAGGTAGTGTAAGTGTTCAGATTTAAATTTTAAAAATGTCATTTTTTAAAAGTAATTACATGAACCATTTGGACTAAATTATGTGTTTTTTTTTTTTTATTATTCCTTCATTAATTTGCAAAAACTATAATTTGTATTATAATGTTCAAGATTTGAAAATCAAATGCCTGCATGATATATATATATGAATTTATTAATAGATTTATTTAATTATAGACTTTTTCAATAATAATCAAGATTAGTTTATATATATGCTATAATTTTATGGATAATTTCTATGCCATGCATGAATTTCAAATCTCACAAATTAATGCTACTATATACTCCATATTTCTAGCAAGCAAGAAGCTTATCTAATAAGTTAAGACAATTATCGAATCATGTGACACGACATGGACTTTTTCCAATCTCAGAATGATTTTTGGGTCAATTTGTGTAAGGTCGTGCAAGATGGACGGTTCTAATATTTTTGGAACGTAGGAGAAGAAAGATTTCAAGAGATGGAATATATACATACCTCTGCACATTTGTCCTCTGACACTCCGGCCAATGAACGCCGGAAAACTTCACCGGAATCAGATATTGCCAGAAGTCTGCGGCGATGCCCGGAAGGCACAGTTTCTCCCCTTTTCTCTTCCTGTTTCTTATTGCATGGATGCCAAGTAGATTCAACTTTCTCCGATACGCATATACTTAATATTAAACCTTGTCCTATTGTTAGGAGCAAGGATATAAATCCCATCAACATCAGCTCTACCACCGAAAAAAAACCATAAAATATCAGCTTTCATCATCTTAATTTGAGTGATGAGGGTTCGACTCTGGTAACCTCAAGTACCAAAAAAAAATGAATGACATATAATTTGATATCAGTTAGGTAAATTTTACCTGATTTGATCTTTTCAAGAGCTTCATAAAGTGCTCTTTTATGTTTCTTCATTAACCACTGGAAACAAGGTGCAAAGAAATGATTAATTTTGGAGCTTAAACTTTGATTCTGAAAATCAGGTTTAACAGAAAAACTATAGATCATACCTTTCCTATTATATGGATTATGTGTTCAATGATTATTGAAATCAAAACCAAAACAAAACAAACTACAGCAACAGCCCATGTCGGTGTTTCCTCCAAAGACCTTCCTCCACTTCCTCCAGCCATATTTTCTTTTCCAACTTTAAACTTCTCAACCCTTTGATCAAAATAAGCAAAAAATTACTTCAATTGTAAAAAGAAAAAAAAATTTGTCACCCAGCCAGATTGAATACCGGATGATCAGTTTAAGCCGGTAGAATGAAGTTTATATAGGAACATATTTGGAAAGAAAGAAGCAAATATAAATACCTCCATATATGTAGAGAGAAGGAGTTGTTTATTTCTCTCCTTGTTTAAAAAAAAAAAAAAAAAAAAAAGAAGAAAGAAATCAAAGGAAGCTGCAAATGAAGTAAAGAAGCGTATAAGGGACAAGTTTTTGACTTTGACTTTGGGAACGCGTAAGAGATGTATGAAGCGACGGAAATAGCGAAAAGAAGAATAAGGATAAAAACAATAATCGATGACATGATCAAATATCCCAAAGTTCAAACCAACAGATTTCTTGGACTAAATTGAAAATACTGGTTTATTTATTTGTATCATTATGTAATCACCGTTGATCACTCGCCTGAGTCAACCTTCCTGGTTTTTCCTTAATTTTTTTCTTTTATGTCAAAAATATTTGTACCCTTTTCATTTTCTACCCTTCGATTTTCAATCCAACGGTAAAGTCAGACATTCACATTTGCATGCCTAGTTTTTTTGCTTTCTTTTTTTTGTTTTTTAAGAGACAGTTGCATACTTAGTTCATTCAGCCGGATATATATTGATTTGACTCGGGGCAGAGTGATTTCATTTATGTAATATGATTTTTTTACGATATAATGAATTATTTATTATTAATAGAAATCATAATTTTTTTTTAAATGGAATGGATTTCATTACTCAACCTTGGTTATAGTCTCCATGCAAAGCTTTGGCTATTGCATCAGGGTAGTCTTCTAACCAACACTCATCATTAGCTATATGTAAACAGTAACATGGAAGCTGATGTTCTACCATATTAGATCGCACAATACATGGCAATCATGAAACCTAGACATCCTCCATGTGGCTTTCTTTATGATGGTGCCTATAGGCGAAAGGTCGTACTCCGTCACCTCCAATTTATTGATCATTATTAAATAGTCTCCTTCTAGCATAATTTTTGAGAAGCCCATTTCTTGTGCTAATTTTAAAGCACATACCGCTGCTCTTGCTTAAGCCTGGAAGGGGTCATTCACTCCATTTATGCGAAGTGTTGCCGCTCCAAGGACTACACCATGTGTTGATCACTGATAATAATTCCTGCAACTCCTTTTCGTCCTTGGTGACCGAAAGATCCATCAAAATTGATCTTCACCAAAATTATTTTTTAATTAAAAATGGAAGAAAAATAAAATAAAAGAGTTTTTCTTTTTAAATAAAGTTACATATAATAATGTATGAATATTTTTTTGTATTAATTAATTAATTAAAAAAATGAACCTCTAAGGTTGAAATTCAGAAGAAATCCAAATAATGATTTCAAAAAAATATTTGAGTGAAAAAAATTCTTTCAATGTAATAAATAGACTAAAACATTTTAAGAGTTTTTCAATAACAAAGTTTTAATTTATTTTTTCTAAATAAAAATGAAATAATAATTTGCATAAAAAAGGGAAAAAATAAAATTTTGTGAAAAAACAAAATCAAAAAATCAAAATTATGATAAAGAAAGCGAGTCAAGGAAATTAATTTCAAATGTTAAAATTAAGATTTTTTTTTGTTAAGTGTAGACAACTTGTATTGTCCAAGGTGTGCATCCAAATTCTCAGTTTCGATTTTGTCAAAATTATCAACCTTTAAGCCCATGTATGTTACTTTGATGTGAGCTTTATTCCTACAAATATTTTTTATTTGTTTGTTTATTATTTAATAAAACCTAAATAAATAAATAAGAAAAGAAAATCAAAGAGAATTTTTTGGAAATCCTGTACAAGAATTAGGTAAAGAGAAATTTTAGAGATTTTTCTTAACCTACATAAAATAAGAAATCAAATAAACAAGGATCACATAGCATCAAAGATAGGGTTTTTGTTAAATTGATTTTACATAAATTAAAGGGATTAAAAAAATCTTAAAAAATCTTTGACAATCAATGGAACCCTACAATTTTTGATTAGAAAATTTTTATAAATTATTTTAAGGCAAACAAAGAATAAGGATATAGAAAAAGATTATATAAAAACTCTTGAGAAAAAAAGAGAGGAAAATCATTTTAAAAAAAAGATACGATTTCTGGCAATATTTTTTTTTTTGAAATGTTTTTTAGAATCTAGAATTATGAAGATTTATTCTAGTAAGCCATGCAGCCTAACCGCTTAACTGAGCTGACTTCAAGTATTTTTTAATTTTAATTTTATTTATTTAACTATTTTATTTATTTATTTGATTATCTATTATTTTTTAAATATATTTTCACAAAATTATATTGAAATAAAAGTCTTACCAACAAATTGGAAGGAAATCATTTTTTTAAAATAAGATTTTACCAATATATTTAAAAACCTTATGACCTTTTTTATTTCAAAAAAATAAAAATAAAAAGTATTACCAATAGATTGGAGAACCATTATTTTATCTCCAAAATAAAATTTTACCAACATATTGAAAAGCCTTATAATTTTTTAAAAAAATAAAATAATAAAATAATATTTTCTATCTTTTTACATAAAATCTTACAAACAGATTGGAGGATAACTTTTCAACCAAAAGTCTTACTAACAAATTGAAAGATATTTCTAACTATAAACCTAGCTTATAGATATTTATTTTTGAAAGCAAAATTAAGTGAATCCGAGGACGAAATCTCTTCAAAACGTAACAAATAGTCTCCTTGAATATTCTTGAGGTGAGAAAATATTCTTAAATTATTATCAATATATTGGAGTAATTTAAGTAAATTTTCTAATATTAAATTATTTGATAAATTTTAAATATATTTTAAAGCTTGGATAACTTGAAATCAGACTGGTATCATCTTTTGAATGGGTGCTGTAAGGGTGCTATAACTTTTCTTACACATAACCATACTCTCAGACCTAAATTTTGGTTTTGTATACAAGAATTTACTATTTATAGATGCTTAAGTTAATATTGAGACTCCTTATTAATTGAGACAGATTTTATCAAGTGACTAATCATATCTTAACAAAAATATTTGTGGTGACTTCTTTAATCTATATCTAGCGATTGGTCCACAAATATATACGTTATGATAGTTTGGCAACTCTACTGAGGACATCGAGAGTCAGGCCAAAAAATAATTTCTTACTATCCAAGCTTAACCTAATAAATTTAAGATTTCTTTTTCTTTCTTACTTGTGTTTTATATGTTTTATTTATTTATTCATTTTATATATCTGTCATTCATTTGCACATGCATAACATGAGCTCTATACCCAAGCTTTATCTTTTAAGAGGGGTCAAGTACCTATGTTTTCATAAGATTTCATGTCTCTACATGGGTTAACAAAAATCTCCCATTCAAATTGAACCACTTTCACTTGTAACCTATAATGGGTGAGGATTAAGGTACCTTACTAGTCTGTAATGGATAATGATATAAGAAATAATTTGAGAACAATTAGACTATCAAACTTTTAAACCTAGCACGTAAATAAACCCTAAGGGTCTGAACCTAAGTTAGAGCCATACATTTGCTTGTGTTAGAAAATCCTAAATAGGAGATATAATGTGACATTTATTTTGCTTGTAAATTTATATATTTCTTTGTATATATTATTTGCATACTAACTATTTAGGTTACTTTTTTTATATTGTTCTTTGTATATATCATGTTTTTTAACCCTTTTCTTTTATTGTATATGCGTGCATTCACACATTAAATCCTTCTTATTGCATTCATACATTTTTTGCATTCATTCTCATGCATAATCTGATGGTTCCATAAATATTATTCTAAATTTACACCCTAATTATAGGAAATCAAGGTTCAAGGATAGCTTATCACCAGTATAACACCCAAGCTTAAGCTAGAATAATGGAACAAGATAATGCAAGCCATGTTGAGAAATTAGAAAAGGCCCAAGATGAGATTAAATGAGAGTTGAACAAAATCCTTAAGGCATTGGGTAAGTTGAATAAAGGAAAGGCAATAAAAAAAGATGTTTTACATGACGTTGTTGATCTTTTATATCCTCCGAGTTATGATCCCTATCAGGCTCAATCCACTCCAAGCTTTTCATCACAATAGTTTACATTTTTTATAAGCTATATTTACTTAGAAATGTCGCTTACACCTAACAAAGAGAATGCCTAAAATTACAACAACCATGCCCTTGCTGAAAAGGTAATTGAATTGGTCTAAGTTCCTAACTAATTTGGACATCCTAAAAAAAAAATTGAAAATGGTTGAGGCTTTAAAAAATTTAAAAGTTGATTACAAGATGAACAAGCTCAAGTTAAGGTTGTGAGCTATTGAAGGGATAGATTTTTATGGCTCCATAGATACTGTCGACCTTGTTTGATTCCAGATATTATGATTCCTTTAAATTTTAAAGTTTTAGAGTTTAAAAAGTACAATGGTACTAAGTGTCCAATAACTCATGTCATCATGTACTATTGAAAAATGGCTACCTACACTAATGATAAAAAGCTATTGATGCATGTATTTCAAGATAGCCTTATTAACTTAATTGTAAGGTGATATGTTCAGTTAGATTGAAATTGCATCTGTTTTTGGAATAAGCTGGCTTGGGCATTTATCAACCAATATCGTCACATCATTGACTTGGCCTCCAATCATATTTCTTTACAAAGTATGGAGAAGAAGGCAACATAATCCTTCAAAGAATATGCTCATTGATGAAAGTTTATAACTACTTAAGTTCAACCTCCTTTAAGTGAAAAGAAAATGATAGTATCGTTCATTACCACCCTTAAGGCATCCTATTATGAGAAGATGATAAGAAATGCAATAAAAAACTTTGCTAACCTGGTAACCTCAAGAAAGATTATTGAAAATGTCATCAAGAGTGGTAAGCTTGAAGAAGGAGAAGCTAGTAGTACCAAAAAAAAGGGAATGCCTAAAAGAAAAAGCTGAAACCCAAGCTGTGAGTTTTGAATGGCAACATTCAAAGGTTATATCCACCATATGTTCATTTTACTTAATATCCTACAATCAATAATATCACATAACTCCCTTACCAACCTCATTACCTAACCATGAATAACATCTCTCCAAGCACTTATCAATCAACTTTTCAAGCACTTGTATATGGGTCTAGTTTTGTCGGTATATCAGTTTTAAGGCCTAACAATGAAGCGAATGGTTTAAGAAGATCCAAAAACAATTAAAAAAGAGCTCACATTGATGTTATCCTCGTAACATACACTAAGTTATTCCCAAAATTAATTAAGAATGACTTGGTATCTCTAGTTCTTTTAAAACTATTAAAGCCACCATATCGTAAATGTTATAATGTCATTGTAGACACCCCATTTTGTTTGGAGTTTTCATCAATGAGAAGTTCGATACAAGCTCAATTGTAGAATTTTATTTATTTTAAATTTTATTTTGTATTTATCATATTTATTTATTTATGTTATTTAGTTCTAGTTTAATTTCATCATTATCTGATTGCTTTTTTTTTTTTAAGGTTGGACTTAATGGAAAGAAGTGAGTGACAGGGTTGGAGTAGGATTCATCTTGTTAAAGATAAATTTCAGTTTTCTTTGATAACGCAAACAAAATCACAATTGTTTTAAAATTCTCCTAAGTTTAGTCCTATAAATCAATAGAAGAATCAATGGGAGAGAACAGAGAGAGATCAAAAATGAATCACAGAAAAAAATCCAAAGATCAAAAACACGCAAGAAAATCAGTAGTGAAATAGAGAAATTGGCATAGCTTGTGTTTAGAGCAGCAACATGCAGTAGACCATCGTGTAGAGTCACCAGATGGTGGAAAGAAGCAAAGAAAGAAGTGCCTTGACTGAAAGTCTAAGAAAGAGAGAAGCAAACCAAAAAAGTATAAAGATTTTATAAAGCCAACAAATTGATTTTTGAGAGATTTTAGTTCAAAAACCCGCGTGCTCACAAGCTTCAATTCCCATTCTTGTTAAGAGTTTTGTTTATTTTCACCAATGACGTAGCAAGAGGCCCAGAATGGAGGAGCCGAGAAGGCAGAGGCGATGGAGTTCACGACAATGAAGCCACATTTGATGGTGGAAACACTAAAGGTAGTTGATGCAATGCAATTCTACAAGATCGTATTCCACGCTGTCATTAATGGCTGTACTTTTTATCCCAAGTGCAAGGCTGAGCAGGAGCTTCATATCCTCTCTGTTCAGCTTAAGCTTGCTGGCTTTACCATTCTCGTATCTGACATCACTGATGACTCTGTTTCGATGAAAAGTAAAGAAACTGAATGTGTGCTTTGCATCAAGACTGAGAACGTGAAAGTATAGCCAAAGTCGTGAGCATTGAAGCGTTGTAGAGGGCAGTGACGCATGCTGTGGTGGACATGTGGGCAATGACAAGGCTTCCTATAGATACAATTGGCTCATCTGCTCTCTTACCAAAAATGCTGCTAACGTCCCTACACTGTTGGTATCTGGTTTCTTTTCAATTTTGAATTTTAAAAAGAGTATAAAAAATAGGCAAGGGAAGCCTATACCTATCTATCTGCATTGGCCTCATATGTAAGCTGATCAAGTTCGGGGGCTAAGTGTAAGAAAAATTGAGGAAAGGTTTTGGAAGCATCAGCGATCTCTTTCTGTGCGGTCTGCATGCTATGCTATTGTTAAACCATCTACCATGGTGCAAAAAAATGCAAAATAGAACGAAGTTGAGGGGATGTCGAAATGTTGCCTATTATGCCATACTTGATCGTTCCGGGAGATATGTTATTACTAGTTCAGATGATCATCTTGTTAAAATTAGGTCTATGAAAACTGCATTTTGCTTGGCTAGCTATCGTAGATATGAAGGTGACGTAATTGGCTATTAGTTCAAACAATATTTTGATGGCATCTGCATCAAATGATTTTGTGATTCGAGTTTGACACTTGCCAGATGGGTTGGCAGTTTCAATTTTACGATGGCATACTGGAGCTATAACTGCCATTACATTTAATCTTAGGCCCTGCCTTTACTTTCTAGCTTTTATCGTTATCTAATGATGGGACTTACCGAATATGGGATGCCAGATATTCATATTATAACCCACGTATGTACCTGCTGAAGCCTTCTGAAGCTACTGCTATCGGGAGGAGCAATTTTCCATCTAATAATGGACCTTCCTCAAGGTCTAGAGTGCCTGTAAGCCCAGTACACATGATTCACAACAACCAGTTCATGAACTGGATGTTTTGGCTGGCCATAAAAATGATGTTAACTACGTTTAATTTAGTGGATGCGCTGTACCTTTAAGATTCTCAATGTCTGATATTGCAAAGGAGGACAATGTTTCAAATTTTAAAATTCTCGGTTCTGTTAGGACAATATTGTTACTTGTTCTTGTAATGGAAGTGCAATCATCTGGATTCTCAAATCACGTAGATCCCATATTTCGATGATTTTTTTAGTCTTTGTCTCAAGCTGAGCAAAGCGAAATCACTTTTTGAGTCATTCTAGTTTTTCTGCATCTAGAGCCGAGCCACGCCAACTCCCCAGCGGAGTCGTCAAACTGTCATAACATCTAGATCCCTAGATCTAGACGTTATGACAGTCATATGATTATCATAATGGAAATATAGGTCACTCTATTAAAACGTATCATGCTTTGAAATATAAGGTACAAAGTTGGGTCTGAGTAGGCTCGATAAGCTTCAATAAATCAAGGGAGTGAATGTCAATAAAAGCCCTTTACCTAATCACCCAGGGGCATAATTATGGAAAGGTTGATTTGAATTGTTTGTTATTCTAAGATTTCTTTAGAATAATGGATTTCTTTTATATATTTTGAATTTCATTTTATTTTTTATCATTTTAATAAAAGCGAAAGATATTATGCACTTTCATGACACCTTTTCTTTTGTGTGAATCACTATCATATGCTTTTACTTTTTTATGTCTTTTTCTATATCTATTCCTAAATTCTAAATTATTAAAGGTTTAGACAATCATGACAACAATTCAAGATTCGATTTTGAGAACATCACTCACGTTGATAAATTGAAATTATTGATTCATTAGTATTGCTGAGTAAAAAAAAATAAATTTGATAAAAAATTTTGCTCACTGAAAGGTGAAGTTAATGCAGAACGCAACCTTTGTTTATGGTTAATGAATGTTATTCATTGAAAGTATTCATACTTGAGATAGAAAATGACCATATTTCTTTTATCTTTCACAAAAGAGTAAAATTATCTCTTACTATCCCATTTGAGCTTGTTAAAATTTTTTTTCAAGGAACCTTAATCGGGGATCATTATTGGTTTGATTACCTTTAAATTATATTTTAGGCCTATTTTATCCATTTCTTTCATAACCCCTTACTTAGCCTACATTACATTCTTTAAAAGTCCATTTTGATTGAATATGAATACTCGATTTGGAGAATCATGAATTTAACCAAAGCAGGTTTGCCATTGTATTATTTAAAATTTTGATAAAAGTGTCACTGATAGATAAAAGAAAAAAAAAAATGAGAAGAAAAGATAAGAAAAAGATGTGCAAAAAAAAAGTAAAAACAGAAAAAAAACAAAGAAAAAAGAAAAACTTAAACTGAAAACCCAAAAGGGAGGTTTAAGTAAAAATAGAGATTCGAAAAAATAGCTTCATTTGAAGATCCCAGGAATATGGATGATAATTGACTCAAAGATTGAGAATATCGATAAAATGTGTTTTTTAGAAAGAATTTTAAATTATAATTTAAAATTATATGAACAGTCATTATTCTGGATGTTAATATCACATTTTCATAGTATTTTGCTTTTGTTTCTCTTTGATTTGTTCCTAACAAAATTTCCTTTAATGAAGACTCATTTTTCTTGTTCTTTACGAAGTTTGCATCCCTTGAATAAATTGAGAAAATGCGACATCTTTGTCATGAATTAGAATGATGATAAATAAATGAATGACAATGTTCGTAAAAGATTTTTTCATTTTTTTAAGAGAAATCCAAGATGAAAAAAGTGAAAAAAGCTTGAGAAAATGATTTGAAAATGAAAAATAAGGTGACCTAATGATGGATTGATTGATAAAACCTGTGAGTCATGACCAAATGAGAAAAATAATATGGATCAGGTGATAAAATATTTTCTAAAATGGTTAGTACTGAGAAGTTAAGAAGCAATGGTAGAGACTTAAGAACCTTGTTACCACAACTGAAATTTCATAGCATTGATGTAGTGACATATGCATTACATACATTGTATTTATATTGTATTTAAATCTTGGTAATTATAATTGTATAATGGTTAGGGCATACATTTGCATCATATATAAAATATTTGAATCATAGTAGACCATTTACATTATTGTTTAATACATGTCATTTAGTGAGAATATGGGTTGTTACATTTGCAACATGTAGAAGGCATTTGCATTGACATTTATTGCAACCATTTGCATTGACATTTATTGCATACAAAATTTAACTTTTATTGAAGAAAATTTTACAAGAAAAACTTTTCAAACTTTTTAAATATATAGCCTTTTCTTTAAATGAGCTTTTCGAATTAGAATTTTTGAATTTTTGAAATTTTGGATGTGAGACCTAAAAATCTTTTTAAATAAGAATTTTAAAATTTTAAATGTGAAGCCATAAAGTTTTTTAAAAAGGACCTTTGAAACTTTGGATATGAATATCTAAAATTTTTTGAATGAAAATCTTTGAAATTTTGGATGGGAATTCCTATAATTTTTCAAATGAAAATCTTTGAATTCTAGAGGTAAGACTTGAAACCTTTTGATGTGAATTCGTAAATTTTTCAAATATCAAATTTTAAAATTTGGATGTGAATCACCAACAAAAATCTTCTGAATATGAATCTTTGAATCTTGCATTACAGTTTGCGAATCTTTACAACAAAGTTGAATTCTTGTAAATTTAAAAATTCTTGTGAACCTCAAATTTTTACGAATTTGAAATTCTTAAAAACCTGAGGCTTTTGCAACCTAAAGTTCTTACGAATTTGAAGTTCTTATGAAACTTAGATCCTTGTGAATTTGAAAGTCTGTGAGTATGAATTCTTATGAATCTAAAAATTCTTATGAATTTGAATTCCTATGAATCTTTGGATTCTTATGAAACTGAAATTCTTTCGAATCTGGAATCTCTGTGAAACTTTCAATCTTTGTGAATTTGGAACCTTTAAGAATCTTGAATCATTTACAAACTTTTGAAATCTTTGCAAAACTTGAAATTCATACTAACTTTAGCAAATCTTAACTTCTAGTAAATTTTGAAATTATCACAAATTTTTTGTGAATGTTGGAGTATTGGAAATTTTCAATTTTTGTTATAGAACTTTATGAATCTTTGCAGTTTATGGACCCTTAAATTTCCAAAATTTGAATCTATGGATTTCAAGCTAAAATTTTTTTAAACTTGGGTGAATGGATGTCTTTTGACATCCCTTATTTAAAATTTTTAAAATTGTTTAGCCTCTAAATAGAAGAGTTTATTTCTTAATTTTAAAGGTGTTTACCCTTTATATAAAGGAATTCATTTTTTAATTTTAAAATTATTTAGCCTCTGTATAGAGGAGTTTATTTCTTATTTTAAAGTGGTTTAGCCTTTGTATAGATAAGCCCATTTCTTATTTTAAAGTTATTTAGCCTCTGTTTAGAAGAACTCATTTCTTAATTTTAAAGTTGTTTAGCCTCTATATAAAGAAACATATTTCTTATTTTAAAGTTGTTTAGGCTCTATATAAATGAGCTCATTTCCTATTTTTAAGTTATTTAGCCTCACTATAGAAAAGCCCATTTCTTATTTTAAAGTTGTTTAACCTTTATATAAAGGAGCTCAGTTTTTAATTTAAATTTCTTTGCCTCTATATAGAGGAGTTTAATTTGTTAAACCCCTATTTTAAAGAGTTATCAGAGTTTTTAAGCTTTATGCCTTTGTTTAAAGGAACTTTTTAAAATTTTTTAAAAATCGCATCCTTTTAAAATTGCTTAAGTTGAACTAGACTCAATGGTTGTCTATGTCTTTGCATCATTTCTATTTCACAGAAATGTGCAAAAAAAAGGCAATTGCAGACACCCCATTTTGTCTTGGGCGTGTATCCAAATTCTCCATTTTGAATTTCTCGAGCTTTGAGCCCAATTTATGTTACTTTGATGTGGGTTTTACCCCAACAAATATTTTATTTTTGTTTGTTTGTTTATTATTAATAAAAACTAAATAAATAAAAAAAGAAAGAAAAGAAAATCAAATAGAATTTTTTAAAAATCCTCTATAAGAATCAAGTAAAGAGAAATTTTTAAGATTTTTTTTAACCTCTATGAAATAGGAAATCAAATAAAAAAGGATCATAGAGCATCAAAGCTAAGATTTCTGTTAAATTGATTTTACCTAAATTAAAGGGATTTAAAAAATCTTTAAAAATCCTTGCCAATTAATGAAACCCTAAATTTTTTTACTAAAAAATCCATATAAATTGTTCTAAGGCAGAGAAAGAACAATGATGGAAAAAAAGATTATACGAAAACTCTTGAGAAAAAAAAGAGAGAAAAATCATTCAAAAACAAGATACAATTTTTTGCCGTAGATTTTTTTTTTTTTAATTCTTTGCAAAATCTAGAATTGTGAAGTTTGATTATAATAACTCGCGTAGCTCAACCGTTTAGCTGAGCCGACTTCAGGTATTTTTTTAGTTTTAACTTTATTTATTTAATTATTTTATTTATTTAATTATTTATTATTCTTTAAATATATTTTCATAAAAACATATTTAAATAAAAGCTTTACCAATATATTGGAAGGTAATCATTTTTTTTTTAAATAGGATTTTACCAATATATTGAAAAATCTTATAATCTTTTTTTTAAAAAAAAATAAAAATAAAAAACACTACTAACAGATTGGAAGGCCAATATTTTATTTTCAAAATAAAGTTTTACCAACATATTGAAAAGTCTTATAATTTTTTAAAAAAATTGAAGTTTTAGAAATAATAAAATAATAAAATAATATTTCTAATCTTTTTGTATAAAATCCTACCAACGGATCAAAGAATAATTTTAACAGAAAGTCTTACCAACATATTAGAAGATATTTTTTATTATAAGGCAGTTTATAGGTATTTATTTTTTGAAGTAAAATTAAGTAAATTCGACGATCGAGCCTTCAAAACGTGACAAATATTTTCTTTGAATACTCCTAATGTGAGAAAATATTCTTAAATTATTACTAATATATTAGAGTAATTTAAGAAAAATTTCTAATATTAAATAATTTGTTAAATTTTAAATATGTTTTAAGGCTTAGATAACTTGAAATCAGACTAGTATTATCTTTTAGATAGGTGCTGTGAGGGTGCTATAACCTTCTTTACATATAACCGTACTCTTGAACCTAAATTTTAGTTTCATGAACAAGAATCTACTATTTAAAAATACCTAAGTTAACTTGAGATTCTTCTTTAAATGGAACAGATTCTATCAAATGACTAATCATATTTTAATAAAAAAGATTAGTGGTGACTCCTTTAGTTTATGTCTAGCGGTAGGTTTACGGATCTATACGTTATGATATTAAGATCAAATGATAACACATAGTTAATTGGTATTATTTTTAAAATGGTCATTATAAAGGTGTTAATCATTCCTTACGTATAATCTTACTCTTGAACCCAAATTGTTTTCACAAACAAAAAAACTATCTTTTTAATTGGTTTTAATTAATTTTAAAATATATGTCATAACGTATAGATCCGTTGACCTATCACTATATATGACTTAGGAGTTGCCAACTATCTTGTTTGTTTAAGTGCGATTGATCACCTAACTAAATCTATCCAATTTTAAAAAGATATTTCAAGCTTAACTCAAGTATCTTTAAAATGTAGATTCTAGTCTATAAAACTACGACTAAGTTTAAAAGTGTAGTTACGTATAAAAAAAATTATAGCACTCTCATAACGCCTATTCAAAGAATGATATCAATTGATTTTGAGTTATCTAAGCCTTTAAAACATATTTGCATTTTTACCTGATAAATTTAATGATGAAAATTAATTTTAAAATTACTCCAATAATTTGATAGTAATTTAGAGAATTTTTCACTTTTGAAGTATTCATAAACCTAGTGTTCCACTCTGAAAAGAATCCATCATTGGATTCGTTAACACACTTTTTAAGAAATTAATTATTTAAAATAATTAATAAAATTCTTCAATAGTTTGATAAGATTTTATTTTATCCATATCCTTTAATAGTTTAGTGGGATTTTTATTAAAAAAATTATTTAGAAGAATTATTAAATTTTCTAATAGTTTGATAAGATTTAATTCTAAGATTTAAATCCTCCAATAGTTTATTAGGATTGAAAATTTTATTTTTTTATAAAAGCTAATTAAGTCTTCATAGTTTAGTAAGACTTAATTCAAAATTATAAATCCTAAAATAATTTGGTAAGATTGATTTTATTTTTTTATAAAATTCTCTAATACTTTGGTAGAATTCATAATTTTGAAATAATTTTTAATCTACAAAATATTTCAATAATTTAGTAGGAATCATGAGTTTATTTTAAAAAATTAAAAAAATCAATTAAAATAAATAAAATAAAATAAACACAAAAAAGGGAGTTGGCTTGACTTGGCTAGAAAATAGCTTAGCAGCAAATACAACATTCAGCTTGGCTAATTGGTTCATTTATGCAAACGGTCGAGCTTCAATTTTAGTAGAGGATGCGAGTTATTAGGTCATGTGGCACATGTCGACTTTGGCTATGTAGCAGCACACAAACTCTATCAAGTTTAAACACCTCGAAACGATGTTGTTTTACATTTGTATAAAAGGCCAAATCTTCTTTTCCTTTCAGAAAATTTCTTTTCCTTCTCTCTCTTCTTTCTTTTTTCTTTAGAATTCTCTTTCCCTTATCTTACTTTCCCAAAATTTGATATCCTGAATCTTCAAAGTTCATTGGCGAGTTCATTGGATTTCAAAATTTTGGCCAAAATATGGGTTCTATGCTAGAAAGTTGGTCAGGATCTACACTTAGTTGTCAAAAAGTTAACCATATTCTAGAAACTTTGTCGAAATCTGGCCAAAAAACTTTTCATCAAAAAATTCAAATAGCAACTAGGAATTCTCCAAAACAATTTTCAAAAAATTACAAAAAAAATCTTTTTAACAAAGTTCGATCTCCAAAAGTATTTTTCACTCTTTTCCCCTCGAATCAAATCAAAATGTTCAAATTTTTTAAAAAAACTACCTTTTAGAATAAAATTTCAGCCAAATTCGAAATTCTCTATTATTTTTACTTTCAACTACCATTTAGAGACTACTTCCTGATTTTCTACTCGATTCTCCTCTTTTGATTCCTTTTTTATTTTTTGTATCCTTGTTCTGTCGATTGCAAGTCTATTTATAAGACCAAAATCGAAAAAATTTCAAATCATTTGAATTCCAAAAACTAAGGATTATCATAAAAAGATAAAATTTATCGTTATGATTTTAAATTCAAATCCAATTATCATAAAACCAACCTTATCACCAATTTTATTATCGGCACTTTCTCCACCTTTATTTTTTGCTATTTAACCTTTTTTGTTTTAAAAGTTATCCTTTTTTATCTAAGAAATAAAAAAAACACAAATAATAATAATAATAATATAAATATAAATATAAATGTAAATATAAAACAAAATAAAACAAGATAAATACATAAAGTAAGATAAATGTTTATAAATAAAATAACATAAATTCAGCACTAAAGATAAAATGAAAAATAGAATAAAAATCGAAATTTCTCAATTGGGCTTAAAAAGGTCCAACCCCATTTGGTTTGGGTCCTGAATTAAATAGAGTATCTACAATATTATTAAAGTTTTTTTTGGGGTGATCAATTGCACCTAATAAAAAAATGATTGTAGTGATTCTTTGTATTTTTAAATTTATCTAGTGACCCCAAAACTATTTTGATATGGATGATAAATGTACTTCCAATTAAATCTAGAGTTGAAATTTAATAATTTTAAATTAAATAAAAATTAGTTAAAAAGATAAAAATGATTTAAATAAATATTTATCATAAATTTAGTTAAAAATGTATTTATCACCATCAGATGATGAAAATTTTCATCGATTTTGAAATAGTGTAAATGATCTTCTCTTAAAATCTATATCATAATTCATCTATAAAAACATATTTACCGATTTTCAGCAAATGTAAAAATACAAATGCACCAACAATCTCATTGGTACACCTTTATGTGTAGATCAAAGTTTTTTTTTGTATTTAAAATTTTTAGAAATTGAACTCTAGTTATAGAAACAAAAAATTTAGTATTTTACTAATAAATCGACTGTTAACATAAATCAAAATTTGCATAACAAATTATCAGTTGTTATGTATTTGTTTTGAGAAGTTCAAGACTCAATATTTCTTCTTCTTTTAAATTTTTTTTTATACTTACCAACAAAGAGCTATCATTTTGTTAAAGTGCATGCATGTATAGGATAAATATTGTCCTAGCTTGGACAATAATTTAGCCTTGTCAAAAAAAATAATAATAATGTATAGAAAGTGGGCATTTGTCAAATTTGATGATCAAATGTTGTGTAAGAGATGTGTTTCAATTTGTCTAAGTTCATACATTTCAAAGAAAAAAAAGGGAAATTAGTTGTTGTACCATTCATTTGTTAAAACTAATACAAAATTCTTGTTTCAAATCAAGGAAAAAAAACATGAATTATATACCATATAATTTACTATCTAGTCTCTAGTTCCATGCTTGCCTTCATGCCTTGCATGCATGGCTACATAATGTAGGGGCCAATGCAAACTAGTTGACTAAATTTGTTATACTCTACATATTATTGTGCATAAAAGTCTTGCAAGCTTATCAATTAGATTTTCAACTTAATCTTAATGTTTTCAGTGACAAATAATTCATT
This sequence comes from Durio zibethinus, assembly GCF_047325235.1. Taxonomy (NCBI): domain Eukaryota; kingdom Viridiplantae; phylum Streptophyta; class Magnoliopsida; order Malvales; family Malvaceae; genus Durio; species Durio zibethinus. The sequence continues at coordinate 19,152,553 of NC_143176.1, forward strand.
TTCTTGAATTAATGAGAATTGTAGATTTCAATATGCTTCCTTGTTAATGAGTTAAGCCTAAACGTGATATGCATGTACTTGAAGAAAAATGTTATAAGTATTGGTCATTCATAAATTTATGATTAGTTTATGAAATTAATGTCAAATTGATTACGGTATTATGGGTCGATATGAAATCGTATCATTGTATTTTAATTTTGTTTAATTTTGTTACTACATTTTTAATTTTTGTTTTTTTAACATAAAATATCTAAATTGATAAAAATTTGTCATTTGCGTTATATATACTAGACAAACTTTAAAGCTTTTATAAATTGATTTAACCAAAATTCAAATGAAGAATTAAAGGAATGAGGGGGTAAAAGGACTAGATTTCATCCCCACATTGACAATTTGATCTTATAAATTTGACCTCTTTCTTTCTCCATTTTGATTATATATAACACAAACCCCATTAATGCTGAAATTTTAGATATTTTCATCAAATTTTAATGAATAATAAATGAATGAACACATTTGAAATATTTTTAATTAAATTATATATTTTAAAATCATGAATACAAATAAAATATTACAGGAAAGTCATAAATTATGATGCAATGTATTCCAACTTTTTCAAAAAAATTTCACATTTCAAACTTTCTTTGGTACATAATTTTCAAAGGTAAAAATAATGGTTCTTTTGCATGTGAAAATTATTTTTATTGACTTTAGTGCTTTTTCACTATATGTAAGATATTATTCTTCTTGTTCCATACCTAATCAAAGTCTACTCTTCAAGTTGCATTAAAAAAATTTTACACATTTTTATTTTTTTTAATCATTGATTTTAATAAATCCAAAAAAATAAAAAATGATTTAATTTCATCTATTAAATATATTAAAATTAATAATTTAAAAAGGTATAAAATTAAAAAATTTTATATTGATGTAAATTGATCCTTCCACGTACATATACATAAAATGGTAACTTAAAAAAGACTAAAAAAATGGAACATTAACAAGAAAATAATATAGTTGTGGAAAACAATAAAAAAAGGGGAAAGGGCAAAAGTTTAAAACTTAAAATAAGTAGATATCAATTCAATGGTTTATATTTGATGCACTTATGATATAGATGTTAGGAATAGTAACTCAAATCTCATAAGTGATTTATTTGAAATTAGTTAGATATTATTTGATGGATAAGAAAACTTGCATAAAAAGAATTCTAAAAGGAAAGAGATTCTTAATAGGCAAATTTGTATATTTATAAATAGGTGAAGTCTCTATAGGGTTACGTATGAGAAAAATATATAAGAGAATTATAAGATTTTATGGGATAGATACCTATAAACTACTGGAGATTTACATTTTATGGATAAGTATGTTTGAATATTTCTGAGTGGGCTAGAGGAGACTAAGAGGGTCCACATAGATATAGTGCATTGGTGCACATGGGTATGTGTATATTTGGGTTAAGAATACTCCATAAGACTATAAAAGATTAAGAAGGTCTATGGATACTAATTATAAGTGCTTGATTTGATTATATGTTTGTAATTCTCTACAACTAGTAAATTATTTTCTTATCTGTAGATGTAGGTTGATTGGACCGAATTACGTTAAATTGTTATTTTTGTGTGATTGATTAATTATTTGATTTTGCTTTTACTGGTATGATTGGATTGAGGCTTTTTTGCCTAATAAGTGGTATAAAAGCTATCGTAATCCTAACAAGTAGTATCATAGCCAGGTTAGGAAGAAAAAAAACAAGCCTAAAAGAGCTTAACTCGAGGAAGAAGTTTGAATTTATGTTTTGAAAATTGATTTGCATGAAGCATGACGACATACAAAAGAAGATGATTGTGAGACTTCCATTACAAGTGAAGCCAAGCATGTCTAGTATAAAGACAAATGATTAATATAATTTGAGTCAAGATGAAGATTATTGGGAATAGTGACTCAAATCCCATAAGTAATTTGTTTAAGATTGGTTAGATATTGCTTGATAGATAAGAAAACTTGCAAAAGAAGAATTTTAAGAGGAAATGAATTCTTAATAGGCAAGTTCGTATACTTATAAATAGGTGAAGTCTCTATAGGGTTAGATATGAGAAAAAAATGTAAGTTGTAAGATTTTATGGGATAGGCAGCTTATAAGACCACTAGAGATTTACATCTTATGGGTGTGTGTGTGTTTGAATGTGTATAAGTGGACTAAAGGAGACTGAGAGAGTCCACATAGGTATAGTACATCGGTGCACATAGGTATGTGTATTTTTGAGTTAAAAATACTCCATAAGACTAGAAGAGATTGAGAGAGTCTATAGATATTAATTGTGAATATTTGATTTGATTATATGATTGTAATTTTTTACAATTAGTGGGTCTTTTTACTCATCCGTGCACGTAAGTCGATTGGACCAAACTATGTTAAATTATTATCTCTTGTGTGATTGATTGATAATTTGTTTTTGCTTCCATTAGTGTGATAGGACTAAGGTTATTTGACCTAACAAGTGACATCTAAGCTATCATGATCCTAACATTAGATCCTATATAATTTTTTTAGTAATTAATTAAAACTTACTTTTTCAAATCCAAATTTAGCTTTGATAATTAATTAGGTATTTATTAAATGACAACTCACCATAATCCTATTTATATTTGATTAATGTTATTAAATATTAAGTTAAATTTTAAAAAGATTAGCTTATTTCAAAATTTAAATGCCATCTAACATTACAGAATTAAAGTATAGAATTTCAATTTTTTTTCTTTTCTTTTAAATTAAAAAAAACTTTTTAATAATCACAAAAAATTGAGTTTTTTTTTCCTAAAAAAAAGAAAAAAAAAATGTTTCCATAATTAGGGTGATCAGTCAAAACACGACCAAACCCAAAAGGAACAGGTGGAAACGGACTGAATTCTCGGAACTCAAAAGTCTAGAAAAGGTTAGAGACTTGACTAAAGATTCATCCACCAGACTATTACAAGCCTGTTAAAAATTTTTATTATTGAGTCACATTCGCAGCAAGAGCTTTCTGGCTATCTGCCAATCTGTCAACAATATCGTCCCACAAACTTGAAACTCCATCTTCAAATTAAAGGAAACTTTTGCATTACGGTGCATGTCGTTTTTGAACGATGGATCCATGTCATTTTTCATTGGATGTTTTCAAAACCAAAAATAAACGTGGTCATGCAATTTCCAGAATGTTTCTTTTTTGTAATGCCCTTGTACTCGATTCATCTAAATTTGACAAAATTCTCTTTAACCAATTAAGTAATGGTATACATCTTTGTCATCAAAGAAAACTCATACAAGCTCACCACATTCTTTACGTCTAGACTGTTGGTGCTATCTGAATATATTAATTGCATTATTTAATATAGTTTGATTAAGTCAATATTATTTTCAACCTTTAGTGAGTTATTATCCTATATAGAGGTTCCATGGATAATATTGGAGTCGATTAAAACTATTAAAGGTTTTTTTCAAAACTTAGCTTGACTCGTCCACTTAATCCCGATCATTTAAAATATTTTATATTCATATTTTAATAATTTTATATATTTTTTAAAATTAAAATGAAATAAAAATTAATTATTTAAAAATAAAATAATTTCACAAGTCAATTTTAATTTCGACTTAAAAGTTTTTATTCAAAACTCAATTTGAAGTTAAACTTAATCCATGAACAAATCTATTGGTACGTATCATTAAGATTTTACCCAAAATATATATATATATATATATATTTTCAGGGCCTTTTGAAATTGGAGTTATCCTCTTTTTTTTTTTTTTATTCTTTTCTTGACGGGCCAGGGGTGGGATTGCTAATTATAATAAAGAACCTCAAATAGGTAGCAAACTTTATTATTTTCTTAGATGAAAACACATTGTCCTCTCTTTTTTTGGTAAAAATTTTATGAGCCAGAATTTCCGTTTTAAAATAAGAAGACATTCAACCACTTAAATTCTAAATATATTTTATATTATATATTATATTATATATACCTACAGTTGTAATTAATTGGATGTTGGAATTTAAATTAGGCATTAACTTGAATATAAGTAAATACAAATTACCATTCTATGTGAATATATATATATATATAAAGAGTGAGAGAGTCTCATGTTATTTGACTTTGAAATTACAAGACATTCAACTTAAATTAATTAATTAGGTGTTTAAATATATATTTCTGATTCAAGTTAGGTGCGTAGAATATACAGTATAACCTCCTTGTCACTAAGGAAAGGTCTCCTATGCTCCGAATTGCTCACGCTTTCACTACAGCCCCACGTAAGAAAAGGGACCTCAAATTTCCTACACGACTTGTCTATTTGCTTTTAATTGTTCACATTTCACTACAGGCCCACGTAAGAAGGGGGACCTCAAAATTCCTACTTCTGTTTTTGCACAAAATGTCACAATCTAAAAATAAAAAAATAATTATAATAGTTGAGATTTATTAACTCAATTTAGTTTCCAATTCAAATTTTCTATTACTTTTTAACCCCGGTATCACAATTACAATTTAATGTATGGTTCCGAGAATGTTGATTGAACATAACCATGGCTTAGCTACACGTTGTAATCAAGGGAATTTCTTTTAAGAAGATGTGAACACAGCCCTGGCTAGAACTAGGATCCCATGCATGTTATCGAAAGAAGTTCCATTAGTTCCCATCCTATTTGACTATCACATCAAAATTGCCGGTCCATCCAATATTTAAAGATAAAGTCAACAACTCTTGGAATCGAGTAATGGTCCAGACTTATACCTAATCAAACGATAGTCCTTTGATTAGACATTTTTTTATGACTAGCTAGATTCCCCGAAAATTCTAAATGTACTCGTTGACTAGACATAGAATAAAGAAATTAGAAAGGTGAAGGTTTGGATTTGAGGGCAATTACAAAGATGCACCTATTTGTTTCCCTGGAAATTTGAGTAATAAACCTGGTAATGGCATGTCTGTTCCTTGATTATTTGTTTCAGGTTTGTTTTATTTGTATAAAATGTGTTTTTTTTTTGTTTTGCGAAAACTTTAATCTATTTTATTTTTATATTATATTATTATCCATATACATCATTATCAAGATAAATTTTAAAATATATGTAACCAACTTTGAATAATATGAATTCCCTATAACAAACCAAGAACTATTGAAGTTTTGGTCAACAAAATTATTAATGAGAATTAATTATATATGAAAACGATTTTGATACCTATTTCATTTGCAAATTAGAAATAGATAAATTCATCAATCAAGAGATATATATTATTTTGAAAGACAAAAGTGAATATTTTATTAATAAGAAAAGGAGACCTAGATTCGGGAAATCTCAAAACAAAACCATGAAATACATATTTAATTTACAATACCTAATATATGACTTCTTTGAATTTGGTGGTATTAAGACTATGAGAAATGGTCAAGTGGAGACTTAATATTGAGCAATTTTTGTGTAGCTATTCCCAGAAATTTGAATGCGAACATGGAGACGGTTTCAACTTATTCATTATTAGATCTAAGTGAAAACCAATGCACATACTCTCTCTGTATATTCTTTCAAGTTTTTCCTTTTTTTTTTTTTTTTGGGTTTTGAAAAATTTAGAGGGAGGGGAACTTTTTCATTCCAAAATCAAGAAAGATCTCAAAATTTAGAGAAGTTATATTAGATTTACAGACTCCTTTCTACCCTCTAACAAAAATCGATTTAAAGTATGAAGATCAATTAACCCAAAATTTATATACCATAAATTTTTACATCTTTGGTTTTTTCTTAGGGCAAGTGTGATTATTATATTATAAATATATATAAATATATATATTTTTTGTTTTCCTCAGCATATTTTAGGAGTAAAACTAACTTCAAACATTCGTATATGATTCAATTCAACACTACGGTTCTCGTTTTGTAAGAGTTTGACAGCATAAAATATTGCTAAACCTTTTGTCAGAGTTTGACTTCCATTCAAGCCAATAGCTAGAAACCTTGTTTGTTCTTTTTTTGCCCAAATTTTTAATTATTTGGGAGGTGGGAGACTGGGGGAGGCATTTATATCAAGATGTAAACGGTTTAATCTTCAAACCATCTCGATCTCTGGCGAGGATGAATTATACAAAGTGTGGAGTAGTTTTCTTGGTAACATTTAATATCACTCAATTTTATGTTTTTTTTTTGGTTACATATATTGGAGGCAGCAACATGTGAATAGGAGAAAGCATTACAGGTGTGAAGTAGGCATCAACATGAATGCAAATATATACAAATTACGGTAGATATTTATTTTGTTTGAGATAATTCGATCGTGATTGATTATGAAGTTTGGGCATGAATTAGATATATTTAAAAATCGGAATGAAATTCATTATATTTCATGTAGATTCAAGTTTGGTCCAATTTCATTATCGAGTTAATTGTTGAGACCTGAATTCCATATTAAAGCCCGAATTTCATGTTAAGACCTGGGTTTCATATTAAAGCCCAAATTTTGTTTAAATTTTACATTAAATCTCATATTCAATTTTGATTAATTAAGGATCAAATTAAAATAAATACAATAATTCAACAATTCAACAAAATAAAATAAAATAAAAAGAAGGGAAAGCCTGAGGGGCAGCTGCCATGGTAGCAGCCTTTCCCAGATTTTCCCTTCCCCCAAGCCACTCTCCCCAATTTCCCTCACCAATTTCAGCTCTCGTAATATGGCTCTCTAATTTTACCTGATTTACCTGCAAGACCAACTGATGAAAAAGCAACACCCCAAAATCAGCTTTCCCCTGTTGCAAAACTTTAACCTACATTTTCCCTAAGGTGCAGGATTGCAGAACCCAAATGCAACAAACTAATGCTGTAGGAAAAATCCAAAGTTTCCAATCACTCTTTTTAGAGGGATTTAATTCCCAAACAGAGACAAAGAAAAAGGGATCTGGGATTTTCAATAAAATCCTAGATGAATTCATACTAGTGAGGACACCAATTTTGAAAAGAAGAGACCAATTGAAAAAAAACACTCAAAAACTAAAAACAATTCCCATACCCACACCAGACCCTAGCCCCATAGACCTAGCGCCCTTGCCCACATTAGTTCCCTCACCCTCACCAGCCTCCCACCAATGCCATCATCAATCCCAGCTTATCACCAGCCCCAGTGTCACGGGTCGAGACTCAAGCTCCGAACCCGCGCGGCTCCGGGACCCGGGCATTCACCCTTCCGGCATCCCGAATCAGCCTGACCGCCACGGTTCACACCCTTGTGAGGTATTGTCCGCTTTGGCCCCTTGGCCTCACGGTTTTGTCCTACAAAAGGCGCCTCACAAGGCGGAGATGGTGTGAACCCTTTTATACCCCAGTGACCTTCCTATTATGTTCGATGTGGGATTCAGGACTCCCCCTTAGGTCCGTGACATTCTCCCGCACCCAACCTCGTGACGCCCTCGTCACGGAGTCCGGCCACCCTGCCTACCTCCCTCGAGGCGCTCGGCGTGGATCGAACGGTTTAGGGCTGGCTCTGATACCACGTGTCACGGACTAAGCTTTCTCTCAACAAGCACTAGCCCGCGAGGCACTTGAATGGACGCTTCCACCCAAGTCAGCCCTCAATTGATCGAGATCTGAACAAATAACCATAAACCATGGTTAGTCTCAAGCATTCACAATAAGGCACTATATATCAATATCAATCTCATCCATACACACAACAAGGCACATTCACATCGAGAAAGAAAAGAAACACATCGAGGCAACAATCGGGCATTCAATCGAGGCACATATCATTAAAATTTGGAATCATACATCGGGACCTCCCACCATCACCAGGGCCAGGGGGGCAGCCCATGGTGGGTGGCCTAAGCTCGCATAGCACCCGGTGAGACAGCCCAACAATACCCTGCCTGCTCACCCCCCCCTAAAGAGCCTTAGAGATTTTAGAGCTATGCTACCAGTAACCGTTACAATGTTTGAAATGGGGACACTTTTCCTAACACAAGGGGTCTACCCGACCATGGCCCTATACATGGGTGGCTCATGGCAACCTAAGTCCCGGTCATGGCCTTATACAAGGTTGGCTCATGACATCCTCCCCCACCTATTCTAACGACGTCCTCGTCGACTTGCTGGCTTGAAATTCTTCGATCTTCCTTTGAAATCTCTGGAGGTCGTGCTCTCTCTCCCAGCTGGTTTCTTCTAGGCCTAGTCCCTCCCACTTTACTAAGTACTCCCGAACTAGTCTTCGAGATATCTTGGTTTCCCTGTCAGCTAAGATCTCTTGGACTCGACGCTCTGAAGGTGGTTTCATGGTGATGGCGGCTCTGGTTGGCTCTCTTCGACCAGCATCTGTAGGATCTGCATGGAATGGCTTCAAGTTGCTCACATGAAATACTGGGTGCACCTTCATCCACTTTGGAGGGTCGATTTTGTAGGAAGCATTCCCCACCTTGGAAAGGACCCTTACTGGACCTTCGTACTTGCGCACCAATCTACGATCTCTCTTCCTCAAGAACCTGGTTTGTTCAGGGACTAATCGAACAAGAACCAAATCCCCAACTTGAAATTGTTGAGCTCTACGACCCTTGTCTGCCCATTTCTTCATCCGTTTTGACGCTTTCTCTAAGTAGGCTTGTGCGATCTCCGTGTTTAGTTTCCACTCCTTGCTGAGGTTGAATGCTCTGGGATTCTTTCCTCCATATTGTTCCAAGGAAGTGTGGGGTAGCCTTGGTAATTGTCCGGTGATCACCTCAAATGGGCTCTTGTTGGTGGAAGAGCTCTTGTTGGAATTAAAACAGAGTTGAGCAACGTCCAATAATGAGGGCCAGTTCTTTTGGTTGGCGTGGACAAAATGCCTCAAGTATTCCTCTAACAATCCATTGAACCGTTCTGTTTGGCCATCAGTTTGAGGGTGATAGCTCGAGGAGATGTTGAGTTGGGACCCCAAAATCTTGAAAAGTTCTCTCCAAAAGGACCCTGTGAATCTAGGATCTCTATCACTGACAATGTTTTGGGGGAGGCCCCAATACTTGACCACATGTTTGAACAATAGTCGAGCTGTGTCCTCCGCTGTACAGTACTTGGAAGCAGGAATGAATGTGGCATACTTAGAGAACCGATCAATCACCACCAAGATAGCTCCAAGATCGCCAACCTTGGGTAGGCTCGAGATGAAATCGAGGGAGATGCTTTCCCACGATTTGGTAGGTACCGATAAAGGTTCAAGCATACCTGCAGGTTTCCTCTTCTCGACTTTGTCTTGTTGGCAAATGAGGCAA